>NC_058148.1:1994773-2300500 GCF_011075055.1 Mangifera indica
CCAAAGAGAGAGTTGGAGTTCAGTATAGAGTTAGAACTTAGATTAGCCCTAATTTCAATGGCCCCCTATTGGATGGCTCCAACTGAATTATAAGAATTAAAGAAATAGTTACAAGAACTTTTAGATAAACGTTTTATTAAACCTAGTCACTCTCCTTGGGAAGCACTTATACTATTTGTCAAAAAGAAAGATGGTTCGCTCCATATGTGTATAGATTGTAGAGAATTGAATAAACTAACAGTGAAGAATAAATACCCGTTGCCTTGAATTGATAATTTATTTGATTGGTTGAAGGGAGCTTCTGTGTTCTCCAAAATTGACTTGAGGTTAGAGTATTACCAGGTGAGGATTGCAGAGCAAGATATTTCGAAGATAGTTTTTCGGACCTGCTATGGGCACTACGAGTTTGTGGTGATGCCCTTTGGATTGACTAATGCCCCAACACTCCTAATTAACAATTCATACAAACCAATCTTACCAACCAACTGGATTTTCATCAACTTAATCACAGTTAACAAAATAAGTACATAATAATAACCATCATAAAAATTACCACCCATAAAAACTTTATAACCAATTTTTATGACTAGCCATAGATATACACATATATAGATATATATATACACAATCACATATATACATATAGGAAATAAAATATATACATATCTACCAATATTTATATCAAGTATATATTTATGCATATATTCACATATACATCAAGACATATAAATCAACAAAAATATGGTGTCTTTTTCCTTTAGCCTCATGTCTCACTAATGCTCCTTGGGAACCTTTGCTGCAACTTTTTACCTGTAAAATATTAAATTAAACTGAGTGAGCGACCATGACTCAATAAGAAAATTATACTCAATACTTAAAGCATTTCATACCAGTACTAATCTCTTTCATACTCAGCGTGTTTGGGCTATTCACATACAAAATAATTGACACAAAACACGCATTAAACACATCATAATTCTCTTCTTTCACCCATTTATTCATTTCCTTACGATACAAATATAATTCACTTGTTATGATTTATGCATGTATAAGTGTCATAACTTTTCTATTTTCTGATCGTACATCTTTCTCAACTCTTTATCAGCTATATAAACTTGCATGCATGATTCTAATGCAAATGACTTTCATAAAATATTTTCTAATTCTTTTTTTTTTTTTTTGTCAAATATTTTCATTAACCAGTCTAGACTACATAAGACAGTACTCGTAGTCACCATACAAGGAACAATCCTCTCTTACACTCATATTTCTCTATTTTTTTCTTTGTTGTCTACATAGTACAACTAACATTTTTATTTGATGTCCACACTATACAGTTAATATCTTTCTTTGCTGTCCATATAGTATAGCTCGCGTGTAAGGATTTTAAGTATGTTTTCTGCTTTCATGTATAACTTAGAAAATGTTTTTCCTCCATCTTTATTTTTCTGAAATCATGCATATGTTATGATTCCTCATGTATATATGTATAACCATAATATGAAATATGTATATTCATTGTTTTCCCTTATTCTTTTCACTCCTTATCAAACATCATATTATTTTCTCATGCATTTATATATATCTCATGCATCAAATTAATTTCAAAATATACAATATAAGCTTAATATAAGCGTTATTCCACATATCATGGATATAATTAAATAAAAATTAACCTATATCACATTCAATGACACTTTTACCCTTATGGTAAAAAATTACATTATGAATCTTAATGAATTTTTTTATCCTTTTAAGCATAAATCATCTTAATTCTAATACCTTACACATTTGTACAAGTAAAGGTTATTTAAATAGTCTAACTCAAATTACTTTAAGTATATAAAGTATGAAATTCTTATATTTTCTTTGCTAATTAGGTGATTTAAGTTTATCCTCCTTCTTTTATTTTTCCTAGCAACCTTAATCAACCAAAAATATAATCATCTATCAAAACCCTAAACTTGACATCTCTTAAAAATTAAATTTTTTACCTTAGAACTTACCAGAATTGATAGATCTACACTTTTTATAACTGGAAGCTTTGGAAATTAGGTGGTTTAGCTAGGTTTTTTGATGAATTTTGCTTGAAGGAAAAATTTTAGCTAAATTATGGAGACTCTCGGCTAAGGAAGAAGAAAATAAATAGTTGATGGGTTTTATAAGCCTTTTGGACCAATTTGCCCTTAACATTTTCTATAAATGACTATTTTATCCTTACCCAATTACCAAAAACCCTTAGCACCACCATATAATTTCAAGTGTGCCATTCAATTTTCATTCCTACTTTGTCTCTTAAATCCTTCTAAAATGACCATTTTACCCTATTTGAAAATTATTGCTCATTTAGTAGTTTTCTATAATTCTTTTGCAATTTCTTTAAACAATAAGTTATAAAATCAACTCTAGGGGGAATTTTGGAAGTAGAGTTCACTGGCATACCTGAATCCGAGTGTTACAATCATCCTTCTTTTCTTCTTTCTAGCAACCTTAATCAACCAAAAACATAATCATCCATCAAAACTCTAAACTTGACATCTCTTAAAAATTAAGCTTTTTATCTTAGAACTTATCAGAATTGATAGATCTATACTTTTTATAACTGGAGGCTCTAGAAATTAGGTGGTTTAGTTAGGTTTTTCGATGAATTTTGCTTGAAGGAAAAACTTTAGTTAAAATTATGGAGATTCTCGGCTAAGGAAGAAGAAAATGAATAGTTAGTTGGTTTTATAAGCATTTTGGACTAATTTACCCTTAACCTTTTCCAAAAATGACTATTTTATCTTAACCAATTACTAAAAACCCTTAGCACCATTATATAATTTCAAGTGTGCCATTCAATTTACATTCTCACTTTGTCTCTTAAATCCTTCTAAAATGACCATTTTATCCCTTTTGAAAATTATTGCTCATTTAGTAGTTTTCTATAATTCTTTTACAATTTTTTTAAACAACAAGTTATAAAATCAACTCTAAGGGTAATTTTGGAAGTAGAGTTCACTGGCATACTTGAATTTGGGTGTTATAATACCAAACACTTGAGATTTGTGCTACAAAGATTGAGAAAAAAGAAATTGTATGCCAAATTCTCTAAGTGTGAATTCTGGTTGGATCGGATAGTATTTTTGGGACACGTGTTTACTAAGGAAGGTATAGTTGTAAACCCCAGTAAAGTAGAAACAATACTTAAATGGGCTAGGTCAAAGATGATGAAAGAGATTAGAAGCTTTTTAAGGCTAGTCAGCTATTATAGGAAATTTGTACAAGGTTTTACCTGGTTAGCCAAGCCACTACAACTCTTATTAGACAAGGAACTCCTTTTTTATGGACTGATGCTTGTGAAAAGAGTTTCCAAGAGCTAAAAAGGCGGTTGACTACAACTTTTATTTTAGTATTACCAGAGGAGGGTGTAAACTATGATATTTATTACGATGCCTCGCATAATGGCTTAGGAGCTGTGCTAATGTAGAGGGGTAAGGTGATAGCGTATGTCTATCGATAGTTAAAAGATTATGAAACACACTACCGTACCCATGATTTAGAATTAGCGGCAGTGGTTTTTGCTTTAAAAATTTGGAGGCATTATTTATATGAAGTTAAATGTAATATCTACACCGACCATAAAAGTCTAAAATATTTTTTCACTCAGAAAGACTTGAATATGCGACAAAGAAGATGGTTGGAGCTAGTTAAAGATTATCAATGTGATATTAAATATCAACCAAATAAAGCAAATGTGATAGCTGATGCCTTGAGTAGAAAGATTGTCATAGCTTATCTCACCACTCAAATAGAGTTACAGGAGTTTCAAAAGAAATAGATGGAGGTAATAGGGAGTCGAGTGGCCAGATTAGAAATTCAACCTAATCTCCTCATTGAAATAAAAGAAAAGTAAGTAGAAGATTTATGGTGCTAGAAAATGAGTCAATAGATATGTGAGGGGAAAACAATTAAGTTTCAAATGATTGATGGCATGCTCAAGTCTAAAAACAGGATATGTATTCCCTAAAATTTGGAATTGAGAAAGAAAATCATAAGTAAAGCACATGATAGACTTTACACTGCCTACCCTAAGGGAGTAAAGATGTATCAAGATTTAAAGAAAAGTTATTGGTGGATAGGTATGAAGAAAGATATTGGTGACTATGTAGCCAAGTGATTGGTATGTCAACAGGTTATGGCCGAGCATCAAAGGCCTTCAGGTTTGTTTCACCCACTTAGTATTCTTGAATGGAAATGAGAAGATATTTTAATGGATTTCATCATTAGCCTACCTCAAGTATAGAAAGGTTATAATGCACTATGGGTGATTGTAGATAGATTGACTAAAAGGGTACATTTTATTCCAGTGAAAGATAGTTTTGCTTCAGATCAATTGGCCCAGATTTATGTATGAGAGATTGTGAGATTACATGGTGTACCCAAAACTATTGTGTCAGATAGAGACCCCATATTTGTTTCAACTTTTTGAGGTAGTTTACAAAGAGAATTGGGTACTAGGCTGACATTTAGCATAACATATCATCATCAAACAAATGGCCAGACAGAAAGGGTTAATCAAATACTATAGGATATATTGAGGGTCTGTTGTTTAGATTACAAAATGACCTAGCATGAAATGGTTCCATTGATAGAATTTGCATATAATAATAGCTACCAGTCCACCATTAAAATGGCACCATATGAGGCTTTTTATGGAAGAAAGTGTAGATCCCCATTACATTGAGATGACAAAAGAGAGTGAGATGATTTGAGTTAAGTTCTTAGGCCTAAGTTAACCCAGAGGATGGTGGAACACATAAAGACTATCAAGACTAGATTGAAGCAAGCTTAGGATAGACAAAAGAGCTATGCAAATTTGAAAAGGAAAGAAATAAAGTTTCAACTGGGTGACAAAGTTTTTGTGAAAGTAGCCTTTTACAAGCACGTGATGAGATTTAGAAGAAAAGGGAAACTTGCTCCAAGATTTATTGGCCCATTTGAAATTTTAGAAAGAGTAGGCAAGGTGGCTTATAGACTTACACTTCCACCTAGTATAGATCGAGCTCATAATGTATTTCATATTTCTTTGTTGAGAAAGTACATCAACCATCCTTCACATGTATTGAAATCAGATGATGTGGAATTAAAAAAAGATTTAGCTCATGAGGAGCAACTGGTGCACATACTAAATAGAAAAATAAAAGAGCTCCGAAATAAGACAATTCCATTAGTTAAAGTACTATGGAAGAATAATAAGGTAGAAAAAGCCACATAGGAGGTTGAGCAACAAATAAGAGAGAGATTTCCTAACCTATTTGTTTAAATTTTAAGGACGAAATTCTTTTAAGGGGGAAGAAATATAACACCTAGATTCAGGTATGCCAGTAAACTCTACTTCCAAAATTATCTCTAGAGTTGATTTTATAACTTTTTGTTTAAAGAAATTGTAAAAGAATTATTTAAAACTACTAAATAAGCAATAATTTTCAAAAGGGGTAAAATGGTCATTTAAGAAGGATTTAAGAGACAAAGTGGGAATGTAAATTGAATGGAACACTTGAAATTACATAATGGTGCTAAGGGTTTTTGGTAATTAACTAAAGATAAAGTAGTCATTTATGGAGAAGGTTAAGGGTATATTAGTCCAAAATGCTTATAAAAAATCAAACTATTCATTTTCTTCTTCTTTGGCCGAGAATTCTCCATAATTTTACTAAAGTTTTTCTTCAAACAAAAATTCACTAAAAAATCTACCTAAACCACCTAATTTCTAGAGCCTCCGATTATAAAAAGTGTTCATCTATCAATTCTGGTAAGTTCTAAGATAAAAAGTTTAATTTTTAAGAGATGTCAAGTTTAGAGTTTTGATGGATGATTATGTTGTTGGTTTGTTAAGGTTGCTAGAAAAAAGAAAAGAAAGAGGATAGGCTTAAATCACCTAATTGGCCAAGAATTCTCCATAATTTTACTAAAGTTTTTCTTCAAACAAAAATTCACTAAAAAAACCTAGTTAAACTACCTAATTTCTAGAGCCTCCGATTATAAAAAGTGTAAATCTATTAATTCTGATAAGTTCTAAGATAAAAAGTTTAATTTTTAAGATATGTCAAGTTTAGAGTTTTGATGGATGATTATGTTGTTGGTTGATTAAGGTTGCTCGAAAGAAGAAAAGAAGGAGGATATATTTAAATCACCTAATTAGTAGACAAAAGGTAAGAATTTCATACTTTGCATACTTGAAGTAATTTGAGTTAGGTTATTCAAATAACCTTTACTTGCATAAGTGTGTAGGGTATAAAATTAAGGTGATTTATGCTTAAAAGAATAAACAAATATATTATGACTTATGATCTAATTTTTTTTCCATAAGGGTATTTTAGATATTTCTTATTCCTAAGGTTAGCTTAGTTGATTTTGTGTATTGAGTATGTAAGAAATGATGAATTGATGGAATAATTTGCACTAAGGGTAGACATATAACTTTTGGCCATAAGGATAAAAGTGTTATTTTATGTGATATAGGTTAATTTTGCTAAATTATGTGCATGATATGTATAAAAACCATTATAATAAATATGTATATTCATATGGAATGCGTGATATATATGTAAATACATGAGAAAATAACCCGATACTCGTGAGGCTTGAAAAGAATAAGGAAAAACAATGAATGGGCATATTTCATCTAATGATTATACATGAATACATGAGGAATCATAACATATGCATGATTTCAGAAAAATAAAGAAAGAGGAAAAACATTTTCTAAGCTATGCATGTTTTCGGAAAATGGAAAACAAGTGTTTTTGGGTTTATAATGACTCATATGATACAAGAAAGCATAAAACATGTTTAAAATCCTTACACGCGAGCTATACTGTGTGAACAACAAAAAAAGATATCAGTTATACTGTGTGGACAACAAAGAAAGATATTAGTTATATTGTGTGAACAGCAAAGAAATATGTTAGCTATACTGTATGGACAACAAAGAAAAAAAATAGAGAAATATGCATGTAAAAGAGGATTGTACCTTATATAGGGATTACGACTACTGTCCTATGTAGTCTAGACCAGTCATTGAAAATATTTGACAAACCAAAAAAAAAGAATTAGCAAATATTTTATGAAAGTAATTTGCATTAAAATCAAGTATGCAAGCCTATGTGGCTGATAAAGAGTTGAGAAAAATATACAATCAGAAAATAGAAAAGTCATGACACTCATATATGCATAAATTATAACGAGTGAATCATATTTAAATAGTAAGGAAAGGAATAAATGTGTGAATGAAGAGAATTATGATATGTGATTAATGCGTATTCCGTGTAAATTATTTTGTATATGAATAACTCATACACACTAAGTATGGAAGAGATTAGTACTGGTATGAAATGCTTTGAGTATTGAGTATGACTTTCTTATTGAGCCGTTGTCACTCACTCCGTTTAATTTAATATTTTACAGGTAAAGAGTTGCAGCAAAAGTCTCTAGGGAGCACTAGCAAGACATAAGGCTATAAGAGGAAGGTATCACATTTTTATTGATTTATATGTTTTTTTGGTGTCTATGTGCATATATGTATGTATATGTGACTTTATGTGTATATATATATCTCTTTGACGTATACAGGTGCATATGTACTTACACATATATATATACATATATATATATGTACATTTTGGTTCTTATATGTATATATGTAGTTTTTGTTTTGATGTGCCTATACCTCTATCTGATGGATAGTATATACTTATGGGAATATATATATCTTTCTGATTATTGGATATATGTGAGTGTGTATATATATATATATGGCTAGTCATTGAAATAGTTTATAAAGTTTATGTGGGTGGTAATTTTTATGATAGTTATTATTAAGTATTTATTTTGTTAATTGTGATTAAGTTGATGAAAATCTAGTTGGTTGGTAAGATTAGTTTGTGTGAATTGCTAATTAGGAGTGTTATAGGGCATAAAAAAAAAATTCCCTAGGCCCTCTAAAATAGGGAAACTTTTACCCTTTTTTTGTAACACACCTATTGGTTAGGAGAGGTTACAATATATATATGGCTAGTCATTGAAATTGGCTATAAAGTTTCTATGGGTGGTAATTTTTATGATGGTTACTATTAAGTATTTGTTTTGTTAATTGTGATTATGTTAATGAAAATCCAATCGATTAGTAAGACTGGTTTGTGTGAATTGCTAATTAGGAGTGTTACAGGGCATTAAAAAAAAATTTCTCAGGCCTTCTAAAATAGGGAAACTCTTGCCATTTTTCTGTAACATACCTATTGGTTAGAAGAGGTTATAGTTTCCAGAAAGGTTTTGATGTGGTAAAAATGGGATTTTTGGATATTGTCAAGGGAGGAGATAAGCTAGGTGTAGTTGGTAAGTGATGGGTGGTTAGCACGTTGCAAGTTGGCTAAGTGTTCTGGTGGGGAAGATGAAAGTTGGTTTGGGCGCAAGAAGGCTTTTGCTTAAGTTGGAGCTTTAGAAAAGCCATTGAAGTCTAGAAATTTCACAAACACGTGGTATGCAAGCCACTATGAAATTTCAACAAATAGTTGGTGGGCACCATTCTTCACAAGCTCAAAAATACCCAATGTTTGATTATAAAACCCACAGAAAAACAGAACACTCCACAAAGAAACCCAACAACATCAACAATTTCTCCACAATCCATACCTTACTACATAAAACAATGACTAACAACAAAATCAACCAACCTTTGCAATCCAAGAGGTGGCTTCCCAAGGTTGTTGACAACACTGATGGCATCAAAAGTAAGTTGATGGAGATAGAGAGTAGTGATCGAGAGTTATGAGTCCAGTAGTAAAGCAAAAATGGCGACGAGCAAAGCCGGAGTTATGATCATGGCAAGGATGAGCAGCGAAAATCCAAGGAAAAACTATAGCAAAATCAACAAAGACATTCTCTTCTCGGGCCACTATAAGCATCATTGTTCACCAAATAAACATTTACTCTCACTTCTCTTGATTTGCCTTATTATTCCTTGTGTCCAGTAGTCTATTTTTGATGAAATCTCCATTGGTCATCTTAATTCTAGTCATCAAAAGTCGCAACCATCATGTAATTTCACTCTAGCAACCTCGACACACTCGATTTCTCCCTTAAATGCTCAATCCTAATTTAAGCTTAAATGAGTCTAATGAGAAAAATGGTTGTTCAATGTTTATACAACTTTAAGATTGAAACAAAGAATATGATTCAATGAAACAAGCTTTGACAAATCCAACTAAGAGGTACTTTTAATGGTTGTTGCATTGATATCGATATTGTGAATAACATTAGTATTGGACATGAATTGTTGGAAATAATTAGGAAGATGAAATAAGGAACTTTATTCTTTATGCATTTAGACGTGTATGAGGATTTACTTAATGAATTCTATAGTTCATTGTCAATGTTGATGGAAGAAAATGGTAATATTATTGGATATACTATGAGCTTTAGAATGAAAGGAGAAGGTTATGAGGTTAAACCTTAAAAATTTGTTAAGTGGTGAGTTGTGATAATGAGGGTATTTTGAACACTCAGCCAGGTTGGACATCGGATTTTCTATAGCTTGATCTTGGTGGTGTTGGGCCTTATTATGCAAACATGACCAAACTGACGTAGTTCAACCATCCCATTGTAAGGATCTTACACTAGATGATCACTTATTCTTTGAATGCCAAAAAAGATAAATGGGCATGTATCAGTTTGAGATATGGTTTTGTTAAAAACTGCTATTGATGGAAGGCAAATGGATATAGTAAAATGTTTGATTTGCAAATTGCTTGAGATTTGTGATGATAAGGTTGAAATCTAGTTTGTCATGGTTATTACCTTCATCGTTTTGAATTTGGAAATTTCTTTTAATGATAGTGATAGAATCTATATGAGAAAATTCAAACAAGCCACTAGTTAAATGTAGATGCAATGTCGAAGATGAGGATGATTGAAAGAGTAAAAAGACAAGGACTAATAAGGTTGATGAAGATATGCCTCCCAGTGACGTGGATCATTTGATTCAATAAATGGAAGGAAGATTCGGTGGATCATTTGATTCAATAAATGGAAGGAAGATTCGGTGGATCATTTGATTCAATAAATAGAAGAAAGATTCAATGTCTTTAATTTAAGGATTGATGCCATTGACCTATCTCAGAATGTCATGAATACAATGATCAATGATATTTATGGTTAGCTTACCAGTC
This sequence comes from Mangifera indica, assembly GCF_011075055.1. Lineage (NCBI taxonomy): Eukaryota > Viridiplantae > Streptophyta > Magnoliopsida > Sapindales > Anacardiaceae > Mangifera > Mangifera indica. The sequence goes on from NC_058148.1 coordinate 2,004,982, forward strand.
CAAGAGAGGATTTCTATTGGGATCAAACATCCAAACAGAGTGATGACCTTCCCCCATCTCCGCCATGACATTCTTTCATGTATTTCATTTTGTTTTTACTCACATTACATATTATGACTCCCTGAGGAACATATTTTTTTGTACTCAAAATTAGTATCATATCTACTTGTTGATTGTTATGTTTATCTTGGTATCTTCTTCATTTTGTTAATTATCATGTCAATAGTTGTTTATAATTGTTGATGACTAGGTATCATTTTTGAAACTTTGTATAGATATCTAGTTGACATAGCTTTTGAAATATTGATTATGCTTTTGATTTCTTTTTCCCTTTAAATATTGCTATTGATTCTCTTATTGATGTTTTGGGTTAAGATAATACTCTTTGAATTTGTTTTCATGGGATGATAGTTTTTGGGATACATTATGTATGAGATGATATATTTGTATTTGATGATAATGGTTGGTTGATTGATTCTTCTAAATATAGATTTTGTTATAATGAATTGATTGATGATGTCAGATATTGATGGATAATATGTTATAATTTTGGACTGAATTAATATGTTGGGTTGGAAAGAAGTTTGAATAGATTGAAGAATAATGTTGGAGTGCTTTTATTGATATTCATTATCATGTGAAAAATAGATTTATCAAAATTATAGGGGACTATGCAAAAATTTTTCTAAAACTTTATCAAATGAACTTACTTTAACACTAAAACTTGGAAAATATATTAAAGTGAGGGGGAGCATATAAACATTGAGTAAGGGGGAGCAACTTTCTAAATTGGTGTTATTTTGCCTTGATTTGGTTATTAAATGCAAAATAAAAATTTAATTTATCTTTCCATATCGTTTTTTTTTTTAAGTCAAAAAGGGGAAAAACAAGTTAAATTAAAATTTTTATCATTAACAAGACTAAAAGAAAATTCAAAATTGACAAAGTTGCATTTTTCAAACTTGATAAACATACGAGGGGGAGTTTTTTTTTTTTTAAATTGCATTTTTACTTGTTAAAATTTTGATTCAAACTTGGTTTTTGTTATCAATAAAAAAAGGAGAGACTGTTGGACCCTTAGGTATTTGGAGGATGCTAAAAACACAAGTTTGAATGTCTAACATTATCCAATGAATGTGTGGAAAAGATTATCAAGTGGATACAATTTGAAAATTGCAAAAACAGAACATGCACATCGATGTGTCAAGCGAAACACGAGGAAAAAGTGCCCGTGTAGCCTTCATGTGTAATTTTGGTCAAAGTCAAAGAAAGTAAACAAGATGCATGCCCGTGTGTCTTCAATACACACTTATGTATTTTTTAGTTTAAGTGCACAAGGGACAATCTATTGTTCAATTGCACCGTGTTTCATGAAGAATTCAAAGAGAAAAGGATGCATGTTTATGCCTATAACCTGCACGGTTGTGCATAGGCAAAAATTCAAGCGTTTTGTTTCCCATTCCTTTTCCATTCGATTCTTCATTCATGCCTCTTAGAATTTTGGAAGAATATCACATATTATGGTGGAATGGTCATGCTTCATCATGGAATGTCCATGCCTAAATTTTTGAAAAGAAAGTAATTGTTGAGAACTCTAATTGAGGTTTGACCAAGCATAGAAAAAGAAAATTTAACTAACACATGCCCGTGTATCAATCAGTTTCAAGAAGAAAACTCTGCTTTCGAAACTCAATAGATCTGTTATCTCATCCAACAATCATATTAGTTATTCTAACCATCCAATAGAATAAATTGAAGATCATTTGATATAGAATAGGTTAGAGATCATTAATGTAAATCCAATGTTTTTAAAACTAGATTGAGGATCGACCTGATTGCCATATTGGTTCATGGTTTGATCGATTCGATAGTTCAATCGGTCGGTTCAATATATTTCTATATTATTATGTATTTCCTAAATAATATCAAATATTTTAACATATTTTTTACACATAAACCATATAAAGTTCATTAGAAGCAATTCTCTTCATCATAAATTTTATATTTTTTAAGTTCATCATAAGTCTAAAATAAAAAATTGTTTGGTTTATAAACAAATTATAAAACTGTCCTTTTTATTGTTTGAAATTTACAAAGAGATATTGTAAATTTCAAAAAATTAAGCCTAAAAGATGGAGGAAGGACTAACAAAAAATTAAGTTGAATTTTGTGATTTTTGATCAATACAAAGATAAGGTATGCTTTATGGTAAAATGGGAGAAATATTGAAATTTGTTGTCTTCTATGATAGAATGAATTTGAAGGTAATACATTGGTGATTTAGCTTTTATCCATTTTAAATTGCAATTTCATAATTTTAATTTCTCCTTTAATATAAGACAAAACACATATTTTAATGTAAATATAACTCATATAAGACAAAACATATATTTTAATATAAGAATTATTCATATAAGACAAAAGTCACACGAAAACTAAAATTGTGTGATAATTAATGAGTAGTTGATTGGTTTTGAATTTTTGAAACCTGGTTTGCTTGGTTTGTGCCGGTTTTGCAGGTTTAGCAATTTTGATTGGATTTGACCGAGTTTACAATAAATCCAGATTTATAGACAAACTAGACCAAACTGTAGGTTGATTTTTGGTTTAACCAATTGAATGGATCGTTTCGGTCCAATTTTGAAAATAGTGGTAAAACTCTATACTCTCTTCTTCTCCAAAAATTATCTCACTAAACTCATAACTCATATTCTTAAGAGATGCACTTGTGTTTATTCTTTGTATTACCCTTTGTAGAGACATTTACAACATTTTTCTATATTAAAAAACATTTCAGCAAAATCTCGGATAAACTATTATGGTGGATTCAATCCCAAATAATTAGTATACATGAAAGAAATCCTAGAGAACTATTGTAAAGAGATGTTATTTTCACGAGTGGAACTTCAAGCAAGTTGCTTGAAGAAGTAGACATAAAAGGCTTGGAAGAAAAAGCTTCAAACCATTTTAAACTCTTGAGCATTTCTATCTCTTTCTCTTTACTTCAGCTTTTATATTGGTGTTGTGTGTTTGATAATTTGTTGGATATTATTAATACTCAACTATTTTGTTGAAATTGATTGTTTGGTTGACTCTGAGTATAAATTTGCTCAAAAGGATTTATTTGTTTTAAATTTTTAAATAATCTTATTCACCCCCTCTTCAGAATTATTAATTATTTGGATTTTTCAAAAAGAAATTTAGTTTGATGGTATATATGCTCAAAATTAATAAATAAGGTTTGGGTTCAAGTTTCAATGATGATTTTCAAAAAATTTTGAATTTTTATATTGACTGAATCAAACTTGATTTTTTTCTTAGTTCAAACAAACAATCGACCAAATTGGTTTGATTTAATTTTTAAAACCATATTGAAAACATGTCAGGTAACTTTTCTATTGTTGGGTTAATTGTGATCTACTTCTTGAGCAAGGAGACATGTATGACAAGACGTGTCTTACTCTTTTAAGGTAAAATTATATGTACAAGCATTTTTTAAATATATTTATATAATTACAAATTATGGAGATATATAATTAAGCGATTTTGAAATGTAAAAAAATAAATTATCAAGAAGACAAATTTCAATTAAATGTTTGACGTATTTTTTTCCTATAGGTAGGCAAGAAAGTAAATAAGAAGGGAACAAGGGATGCAAAAAGGAAAGTTATGTGAATAGAAAGAAATGAAGATCGAGATTGACAGTCATTGATGAACGAATGAATGAGATAAATTAAATTGACAGTGAATGCACAAATTCGGGCATTTGACAACCAGACAAACCATTAATAAAAAGGCCTATTAATATATATATTATTTACTATTTATTAAGAAGTCAAATCCTCTAGGCTAAAATTTTTTTAGGTGTATTTGATTTAGATAATATTTTATTATTAAAATTGAAATATTACCTTAAAAATATATTACCTAAAAGATTACTCTATATAAATTATTACTATATTTGATAAAATTTGATTAAATTTAGTAGGTATAAATAATTAATGTGTTTAGTGAAATGTATTAAAATAATACTATTATCTTATTTTATTTAAATGTCCTTAGGCTATTCTAAAATATTTTTTATGTTACTTGTTATATTAATTAAAAATAAGATTGTTTTTGTTCAAAAAAATTAATAAATAAGGATATAATTATAGTAAAACCAAGATTATTGTGGTACTCTATTGAAAAACCCTTTGAATGGCTAAAAGGAATATAGGGGGGTTTGAATAGGATTTTAAAAACTTAGTTTATAGTGGTTTGAAGCTTTCTTTTGTAAGCTTTCTACGTCTATTTCTCCAAGCAAACTGTCTTAAAGTTCTACTATCACTAGTAAAGCTTCTTTACACCTATTTTGTCCGAGATTGCACCTAATACAATAGTTGATATGAGATTTCACCCACAAGTGTTTTAAAATGCAAATTTTAAGTATTGAATGTCTCACAAAGGCTAAAAATACAAGTTAAGCACAATAGTTTTCTCAAGTATTTGAGTTTGGCTTAGTGAGAGAAAGGTAGTAAGAGAGCAATAGAGAATTGTTGCTTAGGAATGTATCAATATGTTTTCTAACCTTTTTCTACTTCAAAGTAGTTCAATTTATAGGTTTAATGTGGTTGGAATCACAATAATATCGTTGACATTGAAAAACTAGTCATTTGACTTCTAAAAATGATATTTTATTATTGAAACTACGTTAGAATGGTCAACCATTCATCACCATGGTCAGTGCACAAATTCTTGACTTTTAGTCTCTTTGACTTTGACTTTAACTATGTACAACTTGCTAGCAGAGTCTTCTTCCTTAACTCCCTTCATAAACATTTAAACATAGGCAGCATGAGCAATCTAGAATGGTCAATATGCATTCGGTTGACTTTGTCCATCTTGAACTTTCCCTGTACAATTCAAGTCTTGTTTAGTTTCAAGATGCCTTCCTCGTGCATGACTTGGAAATGGAATGGCATGGGCAGCTGCTTGAATGGAACAGGTAGACATGACTAGATTCAATTTGGCTGAGATTCCAAAAGCACGCATGATTAAGAAACGACATGCGACATGAATTCATGAACAACTTATTTTTCTTCATGAGCCAATTGTTCCTGAGTTTTACTTTTGCAATTTTCACACTTTTTCTGTTTTATAATGTTTTACACATTCTTAGGACATGCTAGCACTTTTAACTTATGATTTAATCATTATAAAAAGGGAAAAAGACTATTTCCCACCTATATTTTAGCGATATCTCAAACGCATACCCACGCCAGATGAAAAACCCAAACACCCACCCATCTCAAAACTGCCGTTAAATTCTCCGTTAAATAGAGGGGTAAAATCGTCATTTTACTGTTTATATTCCAGTTATATAATTTTATTACATTTTTCCCCTCCGATTTTAAAAATTAATTTTTAACCCCCATCCCTGAACTTTGAAAAGTGACTTTCACCCCCCTCAAATCCCTAATTTTTTTTACACTTTCCCTCCGGCCACCGGCGACGACGTGGCTGGAGGGAGAGTGACGAGCGTCGTCTAGAGAATGGACGACGCTCGTTGAGCTTCACTGGACGACGACGGTCGTCGTCCAATAACGTCGTCCAGACTGGACGACGCTTCGTCATCCATCTGGATGACGCTTCATCATCCTGGACGATGATTCTTTGTCCAGAAGACGACGCTTCATCATCCTGGACGACGCTTCTTCGTCCTGAACGACGCTTCATCGTCCTGGACGACGCTTCTTCGTCCGTCGTCCAGATCTGGACGAAGAAGCGTTGTCCAGATCTGGACGAAGAAGCGTCGTCCAGATCTGGACGACGATTCTTCCTCCCAAGATCTAGACGACGACGTTCGTCATCCAGATCTCGACGATGATCGTCGTCCAGAGGTCATCGTCGTCCACAGGTGGTCGACCTCTGGACGATATCTTCTCAGCCGTCGCCGGAAAAAGTGGCTACATTTTAGGGGGGAAAAGTGAATTTTTTAAAACTTAATTCAGGGGGAAAATGTTAATTTTTCAAATTAAAAGGGAAAAAATGAGATAAAATTTTAATTATTTAATATTATTGATAAAATTACTAATTTGCCCCTTAATCTAATTGAAAAAATGTGGGTGGAAACAAATAGATTAAATTTTGGGTGGATGATTAGGTTTTTCATCTGGTGTGGGTATGTGATTGAGAAACGGCTAAAACATGGGTGGGAAATAGTCCTTTGCCCTTATAAAAATACCTAATGGTCCAACAATATTGATGACAAAAACTAAATTCAAAATATCAAATTCAAAGTGCGAAAATTCTTTCTAATAATAAGATTGCTCCCCTTTTCCTTAAGCCTGTAACACTTCCCTTCACTTTAACATTTTTAAACAAAATGTATTACCAAGTTTGTTAAAGAAAGAAATTTGATGACTTTGAAGTTTTTGGAAAAAAATTTAGCATAGCCTCCCCAATATTTTCTCTTATACCTTTTTTGTTATCAATAAAAAACATATAAAAAACACTTCCAATATTTAACAATTCAATCCAACTTCTTCTAGTCAAACCACAACATTATGCTCATCATATCAAGCATCAAAACTCAAGTATTGAATAAAAGAAACATTAGCACATAAGAAACACATAAAAAACTATCATCCAACCAAACAAGTATAAAAAAGGCATAATAAACTAGCATCCATGTTCACAAAATTTGACTACCAAGATAGTCATGCAAGATAAATGAATACATATGCAAATAAAAAAAGTGGCATGAAATGCAAAATGATAAGTTTATGTAAGATCATTGATATTTTTCAATTTAGTCTCAAGCTCTTGATGGAGTTAATCTTGCTCTTGACTAATCTTTCCTACTCTTGGATGATTTGATCTTTCTTCTAAAGAATTTATTCCTGCCTTTCAAAAATTTCTTCTTGCCATTGTTAAGATGTTGAGTGTTGAGAATCCATTGCTATTATTTATCCCATGCTAAGTTAAAGTGCTTGAAAACCTTCATTCATAATGTCCATTAAGTGAACGAGTTGGCCTTGGATAAGATCCTCATATACCTCATTTATTCTTGGTCATTTTTTTGGTTGAAAGCTTTATTAAAAAACATCCATTGGTTGAACTTAAGGAGTAATTGGAGGAACTTCAAATTGAGCTTCAAATTCTTGTGTGAAAGAAGCTTCTTCTTCTTGGTCATCATTACCCTTTGTCTCATAGGTTTGTACAGTCGGAATCTATACCCAGCATTTCCATCTTTTTCCAATAACTCTATTTTAACCAAGGATTGAGCTATGAAGTAGTCATTATCTCTAAACTTGATTATGTGCTTAAAATCCTCTTCTTCCAAATTCAAACCCTATTTTATTGTAAAGAATGAAATGAACATCCTAAAGTGAATAGCATATTTCTTGTTTTTTTTTTTTTTTTTTTTATGTAAAACAACCAACAAATCAGCAATCTCAATTCAAGCTACAAACAATAACTTCAAATCCTAAATTGACACTTGCCCATTTGACTCTTGATGGATATTTAGGGTGCAAGAGATGATCTAGTGAAGAATATTGTAAATGGTATTTTCCATCTTGGTCGATTTAGAGGTGTGAGAATGATAAGTTTCTCTTCTTCTTAGCTTCAAACACCAATATGAGTAAAAATCGAAGGTTTTTTCAACATCCTTATACAATTACATTATAACCATTTTACAGGCTTTTCGAGACTAACTAAATGAGGCTCACCACATAATCTAAAATTCATTGTATAATCCAATATATTACCCTAGTTTTGGTTCTCAACTTAAGGGAACTAACTTATACATACGATTTTTGTCTGCATTATATTTCATGAAGAATAATTTCCCCCATTTCATCATATTCACAATCTCATAAAATTTATTTGCAATACCAATTTCTTCCAAAATAGGCATGTAAACTCATTTACCAATATATACATCTCTATGCCTAATTTTTTCCAAACAATCCCTTTGATCATCATTTGCAATCACAATACCATAATGAGTTGTACAAACAAATTGATTACGAGAAATACCTGTTGTCATTGCTTTCTTTGTTCTTAGGGCCATTGAAATCAATCTTGAGCAAAAAAAATCTTGAAAAACCTTTGAGAATCCTTAAAACCATTGGATTGCACTTGATTTAGGGTGAATGAAGCAATAATCAACGAAGTTGAGATTCGAGATGATGAATATGAAGCTTAGATGTCATCCTTGATGTAAGATTTTAGTGAAAAATATAAGTTTTGCTTGAAAACCTTAATCGGCTGAGAAAGAAAAAATAAGCTAAGGATTTTTTAGAACACGTGGAAATGAAAGAAGTCGACTGGTTTCTTTTTTATAGTATCATGTGCACGAATGGCTCTAATTACGGCAAGCCAATTGTGCCAATTAAAATGATTTTAAATTTTAAAAAGGAAATGGTGCCAAGCATGACTTCTTGAAATTTAGCCTTTTCTGGCTTGCATTTGACTATAATTTTTGAAATTTTAGATAGGCCGAATGCTCGAGTATTTAGCCAAGCATGAAAAACAATTTTATTTGAAAATTATACAATTTTCCAACGATCAAAACACCTCAAGTCATAAATCTTGGATATTTAGATTGATTTAAAGACATTTAATGAGATTTGAGATTCAATCAACTTTGAACACAAGTTCAAATTGATTTAACTTGAATTGCATTTAGGGTTCATGCTAATATAAATGTAAATGAATATATAATCAATCACAAACATTCACAATTCATGCAAACATCATATATTAAGCATTCACAACATATATCAAGTAAGAAAGCACAAATAATCATCACAAACATGCTTTAAAGACATCCAAAAAGTTATGCACTTACTTGATTTGTATTAAACATCCCATGCTTTCTTCTAATAAATCAAAATCTATCTTTATCAAGTGACTTGGTAAAAATATCAACAAGCTGATTAGTAGTATCATTAAATTCAATTGTAATATCACCCTTGCTAACATGATCACACAAAAAACGATATCCAATATCTTTATGTTTTGTTCTAGAATGAAAGATGGAATTTTTAGAAAATAGAACAACACCTGTATTGTCACAAAATTTTGGAATAATTTTCATTTTAAAAACAAAATCTATTCATTGTTATCTCATCCATAAAAGTTGGACACAACAACTAGTCACAAAAATGTATTCGACTTTTGTATTAAGTATTGACACCAAGGTTTGTTTCTTTGAAAATTATGAGACTAACATGTTTCCTAAAAATTGAGACGTGTCATCTTACATGCTTTAAAATTGACATCTAAAAAGGCCCTTAATTTGAATGAAGATCCTTAAGATACCATAACCCAATGTTTGAGGTGCCCTTAAGGTATCTAAAAATTCTTTTCACGACATTTAAGTGCAATTCCTTGGGATTTGTTTTAAATCCAACATATATGCTACACTAAACATGATCTCGGGTCTAGATGTCATTAAATACAATGATACACCTATCATGTTTCTATAAGCTTTAATATCAACACTTTTGCCTCCCTTATCCATATCTAACTTGATTAAGGTGCTCAAAGGTGTAGGTTGCTCTTTTGCATCACACAAGTTAAATCTCTTAAGGAGGTTTTAAACATATTTTGATTAGTTGAGCCATGGTTTACAAAACTAAACTAGGTTGTGAAACAATGGTTCAGGTAGTTACTTTAGAAGAAAAAACTGTTTTATGCAAGTTTTTGGGTTAAACTGCAAGTGGATCGATGGCTTATAGTCGATTTTTAGTTTCTTATGGTTTACCTACTACCCAATTCATATAAACTGAAATTAAAAAAAAAAATCTCAAATTCATTCATTAATCAACCATAACAAGCACAACAATGCACAAAGCCAACTACTAACCACTGAAATCTCCAAACTTTGATGAAATTTGTTCTGCCCTACCATGTATGAGGGCAAGTCAAGGACATTCAAATTCTTCTACCAGTGTTCTTTTCTTCTTCTACATAAAGTAGTAAATTTCTTCTATTGAAAACTTCACTGTGAATCACTCCTTCAAATGAAATCTTTCTGGCTTCATAATTCTTCCAAATTTTTATGTCTCTTTTCTGTCTTTCTTTTCCTTGGGTACTGGCTTTTATGTTGTGGTTGGGTTTTGTATGTTGCTACTGATCTGGTTAATGTTTTCTATTGGTATTCCTTGTTAGTGATGTTGTCCATAGATGTAGTTGTTTGTATTATTGATTTTCTAGTTATGTTTGGCGTTGTTGGTTATTATATTGGGGATCCTTCTTCGGGCTTTTGTTGGAGTCCTAGGGTGGTGCTTTTGTTGTTGTATTTAGTCCAATTTTCTATTATTTAGTAAAGGCTCCTAGTTTAGTTTTGGTTTGCATAGCTTTTGGATTTGTTATAGTGTTCTTAATATTATGACTAGTTTAAATTGGTATTTTCTCTTCCCTTAAAGGTGTTTGCTATCCTCATCTTTAATAGTGAGCTTAGATTGTGTATCTATTGACTTTTTTTTTTGGTTAATGTATATGTATTTATCTATAAAAAAAAAATGATAACTTCACTATGAACTATAAAGTTCACCGCAACTGCAACTTCTAGTGACAAGTCCGACAACTTTGTTATGTATGATTTTATGTGTAATGATTTGCTTTTGATTATGTATGTGATTTTATGTGTAATGACTTTCTTTTATGTCACAAGTTAAATTAACTTAGTCTAATTGCCAAAAATTATGTATGTGAAATGGTTTTATTGTAATGAACAATTGTTATATGTATATTGAAATAAACATAATTATTTTTATTGACATAAACATTCATATATGACAAATCAATCATAATATTTTTATTGTGTAATACTGTTAGTTTATTTCAATATCATATAATTTTCATGTCATATCATGTGTAATTTATACATGAAGTCTAGAATAGCCTAAATAATTAAACATTGAACATGTGTAATGATTTTTTGTGTTAAAATTTTAGCTATTAACTGTTTGAATTCTAAAACATGGAGGGATATACCTATCTTTCTTTTAGTTTTATGCTTACTTGAACATATAATTAGACCAAATGTTTTTAGTTCTTACACAAAACTGAAAATCCGGTTAGACCACCTAATCAAAACAGCTAGACTTGTTTGACCAGAACTAGACTATAGAACAGTTCAGTTCTTAAAACCCTGGGTTAAGTAGAATTCCTTCCATGAGTTGTTTGATTTAAAGTCCAAGGAAACAGTTAAGGTTCCCAATTACACTCATTTCAAATCTCTTTACATTATCTTAGAAAATTCTATCTACAAAAATTTTATTAGTAGCACCAAAGATGATGTCATCTACATAAATTTGCACAATTAGAATATTATGCTCATGTCTTTTTATAAATAAGGTGGCATCCACCTTTCCTTTTGTAAAACCATTTTCAATTAGAAAATTACTCAATTTTTCATACCAAGCTCTAGAAGTTTGTTTTAAACTATAAAATGTTTTTGTGAGTTTGAAACATGGTTTGAAAATTCATGATTTTTAAAACTGAAAAATTGTTTAACATATACCTCATTTTGTATAAAACCATTTAAAAATGTATTTTTAACATCCATTTGAAAAAGTTTAAAATCTAAATGACATGTATGAGCAAGTAATATTCTAATTGCTTCTAACCTAGCTACAAAAGCATAAGTTTTATCGAAATCAATACCTTCCTCTTAAAAGTAGCCTTGGGCAACTAGTCTAGCCTTGTTTCTTGCAACACCAACTTCATCCACCTTGTTTTGGTATACCCATTTTGTGTCAATGGTGGGATGATCCGTTAGCTTGGGACTAATTGTCATACTTTGTTTCTTTCATGTTGATCCAACTTTTCTTGCATTGCTAAAACCCAACTCTCATTTCAAGAGTTTCTTTGACCTTTTTAGGCTTTATTTGTGACAAAAATGCCACAAATTGGCATATGTTCCTTAATAAAGCTTTTGTCATCATTCATTAGATAGGATCTCCAATATTCTTTCTTGCTTTGACCTCATCTTTTACCATTAGATATGTAGATTCTCTTTGTGGTTCTTGAGGTTAAATGAGCTTATCTTCTTGTTCCTTAACCTCATTTTGATAATTTTCTTCTTCTTTCTCAATAGGCAATCTTGGTGAATATGACCCAGTTTCTTGCACTCATAACAAATTATTTTATTGTTGCCATTTTCACCATCTTTATTTCTTTTTTGTCTAGCAACTCATAGCAAATTATTTCATTGTTTCTATTCTCACCATCTTTCTTTCCTTTTTGTCTAGCAAAATCTCTTTCATTTATTTCTCTTTGATCTTGATAGGAATTTGCTAAACTTCCTTGCTATGAGTTTTACATTGTCTTCATTTATAGAAGAGTTTCCTTTCTTATCCTTCTAAGTAACCACCTTTAAAGCAATATCTTTCTTTGCCTTGGCTTTCTCTCTATCTCATAAGTGAGAGCTTCCTATAAGTTCATCCATATTGATTTTACTTAAGTCCTTTGATTCTTCTATATAACGTCACCTTCATGGTCCATGAGTTAGGTAAAGACCTCAATATTTTCTTCATTAAGCTATAGTCTCAAATCTATTTCCAAGACCTTTTAAGTCTTTTACTAAGTTAAAGAACCTTCTGTACATGTCTGTAAGCGTCTCTTCAAATTTCATTTTAAACAAGTCATATTCTCATAATAAAAGTTTGATCTTGGACTCTTTGACTTAGTTTGTTCCTTCATGTGTGGTTTAAAGTATAATCCAAACTTCTTTTGCGGACTCACAAGTTGATACTCTATTAAAATTTGCAACATCAAGAGCACAAAACAAAATGTTAACGACTTTAGCATTCAAACTCATCATTTTCTCATCATCATCATTAAAATCCATTTCATGCTATGGCTCATTGGTTTTAGGTCCATTGGTACTAAGTCACCATGTTCAATGATTTTTCATAATTTAAAATCAATAGACCTAACATGAAGTCTCATTCTAATTTTTCATTGAGCATAATTGGTTCCACCAAACAATGGGGACCTAGTAATGCATTGATTTTTGGCAAAAATGGGTGTGGAAGTACTAGCAATATAATATTATAAAAATCATTAGATTTTGACAGAACTAAAGCCCAAGCTTTGATACCAATTGAAAAACTCTTTAAATGACTAAAAGGAACCTAGAAATGGTAAATAGGTTCTTTAAAAAAATTTTAATGCACAAGTAATGAATTAAATAACCAAAAATAAATAAACACATAAATATAAAAAGTAGGAGTTAGAAGAGCTCAGTTTATAGTGGTTCAAGGATTTCTTCTACAAGTCTTTTACATCGATTTCTCTAAGCAAATCACCTTGGAGTTTAACTATCACTTGTAAAGCTTCTTTACACTTAGTTTGTCTAGGATTGCTTCCAATACAATAGTTGATAGGGATTTTTCCCACAAGCATTTAAGAATACAAGTTTTGAGAATTGAATACCTTACAAAGGCTAAAAATACAAGTTAAGCACAATGGTTCTCTCAAGTACTAGAGTTTGGCTTAGTGAGAGAAAAAGAGTAAGAAAACAATGAAGGACTTTTGCTTAAGAATGTATCAATATGTTTTCTTACCCTTCTTTACTTCAAACTAGCTATATTTATAGGCTTAGTATAGTTGGAATTTCATTAGTATCATGGGCATTGAATAACTAGCCATTTGACTTCTAAAAATGACATTTTACTCTTGAAACTGCTTTGGAATGAGCAGCTTATTTAAATGGCATAATCAATGCTGAGTTTTATGGCTAAAGGTTAACCTCAGTCAAATTTTCCAACGATCAGTTTTAAATGCTCATGCCAATGAAGAACGATTGACATGGCTCTAACATGGTTGACTTCCTCTTCCAAGCTTAAAGTTTTGAAAATTCCAAAAGCATACATGACACATGAGCCAGGATGTCGCACGACTTGTTTAACACCTTGTTTTTACATTTGGCATGGTCAGTACACAAATTCTTGACTTTTAGTCTCTTTGACCATATTCGACTTGCCAACACGATTTTCTTCCTCAACTTCATTCACAAACATTTAAGTACTAGTAACATGACTTTGAGACTTTGTTATTTGTTGCTATTGGCATTTTGTTTGGTTTTTAAGGTGGCTCTTCACCTAGGGTTTGTCCTATGGGTTGAGTTGTTATGCTTTGTAGTGTTTTCTTGCTTAGGTGTGTCAAGCTTAAAAAGCTTAGGTTGTGTTTTTGGTTATTTTAATACATATACTTATTTATCAAAAAAAAATTTGGAATGATCAATGTGCATTAGATTGACTTTGTCCATTTTGAACCTTCCTTATATGATTCAAACCTTGCTTGGTTCCAAAATGCCTTTTGAGACGTATACTAAGAAATGGTATGGCATGGGCAACGACTTGAATGGAACAGTTGGACATGACTATATTCATTTTGGCTCAAATTCTAAAAGCATGCATTGTTAAAGAAAGACATGCGACGCGACTTCATGAACAACTTATTTGTCTTCATGAGTCGAGCGTGCCACTTGTTAAGTTAGTCATTCTCGGGGTTTAATCCTGCAATTTTCACACTTTGTCCATTTTGTAATGTTTAACACATTTCTTGGACATATTAGCATTTCTAACTTATGTTTTTATCATCATCAAAACACGTAGAGGTCTAACAGTAATATTTTAATACCTAATAATGAGGTGGTAATTAGGGTACCTCTTATATTACTTGTCCGCATTATCATTGATAATAGAAAATTATTAGAATATTTTATTATTTATAGACTAGAAAAAGTAATGTAATGAAAGATATATTACTAGAGTATTCTTATGTATCCCTAACCAAACACCCCTTTACAGTTATATATATTTTAATTATTTAACTTTGAAAAAAATTATTTTTATATCTACATTAAAAATTAACAGTCAGTTTATCACGTATTTATATTATTTTATCTAAGGATAATATCACTTATATATAAAAAATACAAACGAATTAATTAAAAAATTAACTTTTGCATCCATTCATGTCATTCATCATGGTGATTATTAATTTTTTTCTATTATTTTTAATTAAAATTAAAATTAATAAAATTTAAAGTAAAGTGATATTTAACTTTATTACTTTTTGCCAACAATTTTATAAAATTTGAAAATATTTTTTAAACAAATTTAATATATAGGTGGGAAAATGGTTTTTTCAAACTTAAAGGGTGAAAATGTTGTTTCATCAAACCTTGGCGGGAAATATCATACCACTACGAAATACCAATTACATTTGGTCATCCTTATTTAAGTCAAACTATTCTTTCAGAGTTAAATCAATAACAGTATCAGTTAAGTCAAACGTTTGATGTTAGTATGTCTTTAGTGTGTTTTGAATCCATACTCTCTTATTTGAATATCTCCATTTTAATCACTCAAACTACCGCTTCAATAATGATTGAAATTGAAGAGTTAAAAAAAAAACTAGATCCCAATCAAGAGTCGTTTTTTATATTATTGTATAAACAATGATTCCCATTGTTACCTCTATCCTCTTGCCTATAAGACATGATAGTTTTGTTTGTACGAATTTACCTGTATACCCTTATCTCCTTTCAAAAGAGATTATTTTCAAAACTAGTAAAACAATTTGTCTTAACAATGAGTTCTAGTTTGTATACTAATGATGATATATTATTATGTGATTAAATATTACTTTATCTCTAATTTAAAATTTCTCAATCATATAGTGACACATTATCATTAATACATAAATTAGTATTCATGGTTAGTTCTAGTAGTTTAATTATTTCAAAAATTGGTAAATTTAATATAAAATGATATATGATATGAAATGGTGGCTTTCCACCTATTCAAATTAAAAGAAAATTAGGCATTACATTTATTGTCTAAGCCTCCATTTATGACATTAACAACAAAATATGTGTGGACATATTTGAGACAATTAAGGGCAAGTCGATATTTTAGGCATATAGGGTGGTGGATAATGCTTATAAATAACTCAATCCCTTTGTAATATGATCATCCAAATTTACATAAGTGCTTACTCTTCTCTCAATTTTCATTCACTTTAATTCTCTTTGCATAAATATTACTCTTTTCTCAATTTTTAATCCAACCCAATTCTTTCTAAGTTATTGTTATTATATTTATAACATGTTATTAGCACGAATCACTCAAACATATCATGATATTAGTAATATTTCAATTATGTCATTATTCTGTTTGTATGTTGCAAATATAGATATCTTAATTATGATATTGTCTTGTTTGCAAAATATAAACTCTGAATGTTTTTAATTATTATTATTCTTTTGTTTAATTTTTCATTTATGATTTATGTTAATACAAATTATAATTATATCTCATTTGCAACCTGAAATTTGCAAAATCATGAATATGAACTTGAAGTCCTAAATATCATTAAAATATTTATTTATATTATAACAATTGTATCCGATTTGTAACCTAACGTTTATAAATCATGAGAACATATATATGAGTCTCAAGTCTCAAGTGTCATTCAAGTATTTATTTTATAATAATTATATCTTATGTGCAACATAAAGTTTGCATAAATTATGAAAAATATGGACTAAAAGTCTGAAATATCATTAAGAATTAAAGTTTTATATACTATAATATTTTGAAAATTAATTATAAAACTAGAAGTTTTGTGAATATGAGATAAATATAAACATAAACTTCTTATATCACTAATTTTGGTTTTTTTGATTAACCTACAGTTGGTGAAAATGGTAAACCTCATAAAACTTCAATACGTTGTCCATCGTTTGAATAGAGAAAATTACACTGAATAGGCCTTGGACACGTTTCTCTGTTTGAAATCTATAAGCCTTGGAGAAACAATAAAAAAAGAAAATAATGTATCTTAACAGGATAAATCTAAGGCTACTATTTTCCTTCGACACCATATTCATGAAAAACTGCTAGCAGAATATGTGGATATGATGGATCCACTAGAATTAGGGAGAAATCTAAAAGAAATATTCAATCAACACAGGTCAAAAACACTACCAATAACCCAATATGAATGGACTCATTTATGCTTACAGGATTTTAAATCTATAAGTGAATATAACTCTACTATGTTTAGAATAGTCTCTCGAATAAGGTTATGTAAGGACAAAATAACTGAAGAAAATATGTTAAAGAAAACATTCTCCATATTTCATCCCTTAAATATGCTCCTACAATAGCAATATTGAGAAAGAAACTTCAAAAAATATTTTGAATTAATATCCTATTTGCTAGTGGCTGAGCAAAATAGTGAATTATTATTAAGAAACCATCAGACATACCCCATTAGCACTATTCCATTTCCTGAAGTGAATACAATTGCTAGTAGTAGTTATCATAGGCACAAACAAGGTCCTCGAAAAAATAAGTTTCAATTCAAATGTGGTTATAATAAAAAATCTCACCACCATAAATGAACCAAAGATGAAGCAAAATAGAACAAAGAAAAAATGATATATGTAACCTTTCCCAACCAATAGGTGTGTTACAGAAAAACGACAAGAGTTTTTCTATTTTAGAAGGCCCGAGGAACATTTTTTTCTTTGCTGTCTACACAGTACAGTTCACGTGTAAGGATTTGAAGCATGCTTTCTGCTTTCCTGTATCATATGAGTCATTATAAAACCAAAAATATTTGTTTTCCATTTTCTGAAAACATGCATAACTTAGAAAATGTTTTTCCTCCATCTTTATTTTTCTGAACTCATGTATATGTTATGATTCCTCATGTATACATATATAACCATAATATGAAATATGTCTATTTATTATTTTCCCTTATTCTTTTCACTCTTTATCAAATATCATATTATTTCCTCATGCATTTATATATATCTCATGCATTGAATTAATTTCAAAATAGACAATGTAGGCTTAATATAAGGGTTATTACATATATCATGCACATAATTAAGCAAAATTAACCTATATCACATAAAATGACATTTTTGCCCTTATGGATATAAGGGTTATTCCACATATCATGCACATAATTAAGTAAAAATTAACCTTATGGATAAAATTACATGCTTACCCTTAATGCAAATTCTTTCATCAATTCATCATTTCTCATATATTCAACACACCAAAATCCACAAAGCTAACCCTAGGAATATGAAATGTCTAAAATACCCTTATGGCCTAAAAATTACATCATGAATCATAATGAATTTCTCTATCCTTTTAAGCATAAATCACCTTAATTCTAATACCTTACACACTTATACAAGTAAAGGTTATTTAAATAACCTAACTCAAATTACTTCAAGTATGTAAAGTATGAAATTCTTACATTTTCTTTGCTAATTAGGTGATTTAAGCTTATCCTCCTTTTCTTCTTCCTAGCAACCTTAATCAACCAAAAATATAATCATCAATCAAAACCTTAAACTTGACATCTCTTAAAAATTTAATTTTTTACCTTAGAACTTACTAGAATTGATAGATATATACTTTTTATAACTGAAGGCTCTAGAAATTAGATGGTTTAGCTAAGTTTTTTGATGAATTTTGCTTGAAGGAAAAATTTTAGCTAAAATTATGGAGACTCTCGGCTAAGGAAGAAGAAAATGAATAGTTGATGTGTTTTATAAGCTTTTTGGACCAATTTACCCTTAACCTTTTCCAAAAAAAAACTATTTTATCCTTAGCCAATTACCAAAAACCCTTAGCACCACCATATAATTTCAAGTATGCCATTCAATTTTCATTCCCACTTTGTCTCTTAAATCCTTATAAAATGACCATTTTACCCCATTTGAAAATTATTGCTCATTTAGTAGTTTTCTATAATTCTTTTACAATTTCTTTAAACATGAAGTTATAAAATTAACTCTAGGGGTAATTTTGGAAGTAGAGTTTACTGACATACTTGAATTCAGGTGTTATAATACAAAACAAACCATAAAATCATAAAAGCAAATGTTACAGATGTGGTTCTAAAGGTCATTGGTCATGTACCTATCATATGCCCATACATTTAATGGATTTATATCAAGCATCCATCAAAAGTAATGAAAAGAAGATCTAATCAAATTTTGTTAATAATTCAGATTCTGTCGATTTGGAGAATTTTGATATTTCAAATTTTCTTCAAGATTTAGAAACCACGTATAATATTTTATGTAATTAGTACTTTGTATTCCTTCCTTTCAATGTCTTGTACTGACTAATGTAATTTTTAAATTGAAAGAAAATGGACTCCAAAATTAAAGTGTTAACTTAAAAAACTGATGATAAAAATATGTGTTTAATGGATAGTGCAACAATGCACAAAATTCTTAAAGAAAAGAAATTCTTCTTAACAATATCATCAATTGAAGCTAAAATAAATACTATTTTATGATCAACAAACCTAATGGAAGGCTCCATAAAAGCCACAATTTTACTAAAAAATTGGACCAGATTAAGCTTTAATAATGCATTATATTCAAGGAAATCCAAAAGAAATCTACTTAGTTTTAAATATATAAGAAATTATGGTTATCATATTGAAACCATGAATGGAAATGGTGCAAAATACCTTTGTATAACTGGTAATATCTTCAGAAGAAAACATATACTAGAAAAATTGTCAGTTTTATCATAAAGGTAATTAAAACTAACACAGTATCAAACCAGAAGTTCTCTAATCCAAAATTCTTTATGTTTTGGCATATCTGTTTAGGTCATTTAAGATCTACAATGATATGTAGAATTATTAAAAGTTCACATAGACATGTATTAAACAATCATAAGATTTTCTTGTTCAGTGAAAAATTCTACATTGCTTGTTCACAAGGCAAATTAGTAGTCAGACTATCTTTTTCCAAAGTTGGAGTTGAATCCTCATCATTTCTACAAAAGATTTAAGGGGACATAAATGGATCCATTCCTCAACCAGTTGGGCCATTTTGTTATTTCATGATTTTAATTGATGCATTTACACGATGGTCCCATGTTTGTTTATTGTTAACTCAAAATATTACATTTGCTAAACTATTATCTCAAATTATCAAGTTGAGGACTCATTTCCCATATGACTTAATCAAGTCAATAAAGCTAGATAATGCTGGTGAATTTACATCCAAGACATTTGATGATTATTATATGTCTATAGAAATTGATGTTGAACATCTAGTCTTGTATGTCCACACTTAAAATGAATTAGCTAAATCTCTTATCAAGTGACTCTAGGTAATTGCACATACTTTATTATTACAAACTCAATTACCAATTTTTATGTGAGGACATTCTATATTACATAATGTAATATTAATTTGCTTGTGACATTCTTCTTATCATCAACTTGATATATACTATTTGAGGATATTTGGTTATGTTATATATGTCCCTATTGCACCCCTCAATACATAAAAATAGGACTCTAACGTCGTTTAAGAATTTATACAAAATATAATAAACCATACATTATCAAGTATTTGGAACCATTAACAGGTGATCTTTTTACTGCACGTTTGATAGATTGTCACTTTGATAAAACAACATTTCCACATTTAAGGAAAAAGAAAATGCCCCCTAAAGTTAGGCATGAATTTACTTAGCATTTGCCTATGGTGTCTCATCTAGATCCTCGCACATTCTAAAGTGAAACTAAAGTTCAAAGGATAATGAGTTTACAAATTATTATTAATCAAATGTCTGATGCATTTGTAGATACTACAAAAATGACAAGATCACACATATCTGCTACTAATGCACTAGCAAGAATCAATATGACTACTGAATAATCCATTAAACTTATAACTGATCAATCTACTATGTACTAGAAGTATGGTAGACCTATTAGATCAAATGATACTATCCCTTGAAAAAAAAGACAAATAATTAAATAAATATAAATCATGATGATCTGAAAATGATTGAAAGATCTATAATCTCTAATATTCCTCTAGAAGAGGTTATAGTCCCTGAAGAGACTCAAAACCCTGAAATGGCATAAACCCCTAAAAAATAAGAAAATAAGAATACTAAAATATCTATAAATTAAGCTTATACACAAGAGATGTGGAACTGTAAAATGATTAACATTGATGTTGTATTATCATTCATAATAGTTATTGAAATTATGAATGATAATGATTTTGAACCACGTATTGTAGATGAGTGCCAACAATGACATGATTGGCCTAAATGGGAAGAAGCGATTTGAGCAAAATTAACTTCACTTATAAAACATCAAATGTTTGGGTTTGTAGTCCCAACACTTAAAACCATCTAACCCGTTGGATATAAATGAGTATTTGTGAGAAAAATAAAATTGCTAGATATAAAACAATGTTTGCAGGCCAAGGTTTTTCCCTAAGCCGAGGTATAAATTTTGATAGAACATATGCACTTGCTATGGATATAATCACATTCAAATATTTAATTAGCTTAATAGTTTGTGAAGGACTGGATATGCATCTAATAGATGTAGTTACTACTTATTTGTATAAGAACTTGGATACTAAAATTTACAAGAAACTCACTAAAAGATTTAAATTGTTTGAAGCAAAAAGAGTTAATCCAAGAGACATATACTCAATTAAGTTAGAAAGATCATTATACGGATTTAAACAATTCAAAAGAATGTGGTACAATCGATTCAATGAATATTTGAAAAAAAGACTATGTGAATGACTTTATATGCCCTTATGTCTTTATCAAAAAGTTAAAATTGAGATTTGTCATTGTAATAGTTTATGTTGATGTCATAAATTTAATTAGGACTGATGAAAAACTCTAAAAAACTATTTAATACATAAAAAAAAAAAAATTGAGATGAAGGATTTAGGAAGAACACAATATTGTCTTGGCCTATAGATCGAGTACAACTCAAATGGAATACTATAATATCCTCAAATATGTTTCAGGGGCAATTACATCTTTTGACTCTGTTTGGAGATATTTCCAATCATATATGTGTGTTTTTAGATATATATATATATATAGATATATAAAAAAAAAAACACACACACACATATATATAATAATATATTGAAAAAGTATGTAGATATATATGTTGGAGAGAAAAGTCAATAAAGGAAACCTTCACCTTTTGCTTTTTCCATCATTCTCTCGTCTCTTCCAGAAGAAGACAGTTTTCTTCCTTTCTTTGCTGCATTTTTTAAGAACAGGGAGTGATTTTGGGAGGGTTTTGGAAGATAAATAAGGAAAAAATTAGCTTTAGTAACCAAAATATCTCTTCCTTTTCCCTTTACCGATGTATATATATATTGGATGCATGTTATATGAATATGTTAGTATGTTTTTGTGTTGATTTAAGGTGATTTTGGTGATAAAGGAAGCAAAACAAAGAGAAGGGAGCCAACTTGCAAAGATTGGCTTGAAACAAGGTAAGGGGGTATCAACTTTGATATGTTACATGTTTTAGGCTTTTGGTTCTTTGGATCTATGTTATAAATGATGATTTTGAAGTTGAGAAATGTTGTTTTGCTATTTGGGATGTCTATGTGTGTGATTTTGTTCATAGCAGAAAGTTACATAATATTTACAGTTTTACCACTGAATTTGTCCTATGTTTTGGCTGCCTCATCTAATGAATTATGAGTTCTATTATATCTTGTTGTAAAACTCTTTGAATCGTCTTTCCAATTATATATAGCTTGTATGAATTAAAGATCATTTGGACTGTTAAATATTGTATGAACCAAAAGGATTGCTTTACTAAATAAACAGGGGAGAGTTTTTGCCATTGATTTCATCTCACATTTTGACTACCTTAGCTAATGAATTATGAGTTCTATTATATGTTGTTGGAAATATATTTGAATCCTCTTTCCAATGATATATATCTTGTATGAATTAGAGATCATTTGGACTGTAAAATATTATATGAACCAAAAGGACTGCTTTATTAAATAAACTGGGGAGAGTTTTTACCAATGATTTCATCTCACGTTTTGACTGCTTTAGCTAATGAATTATGAGTACTATTATAGCTTCTTGGAAAGCTCTTTGAATTCTCTAGTCAGTGATCTATAGCTTGTATAAATTAGGGATCAATTGAACTGTTAAATATTGTATGAACCACAAGGGCTGTTTTACCAAATAAATAGAGGAGTCAGGTTTTTGCCATTGATTTCATTTCATGTTTTTACTGCCTTATATAATGAATTGTGAGTGCTATTATAGTGTGTTGAAAATCTCTTTGAATCATCTTTCCAATGATATATAGCTTGTATGAATTAGATACCGTTTGGACTATGAAATTGTATGAAACAGAATGCTACCTTGTCAAATGAACAGGGCTATGAACAATATTTCACAGTTTTGGAAAGGAAAAGAAAGAAAAGAAAGGAAAGGAAAGGAAAGGAAAGAAATGAGAGAAAAAAAAAAAAAGAAGAAAAGAAAGAAAAACAAGAAAAGGAATTCGAGGTTTAAGATTCAGAGGTCGTTTCAAGAATATGGTTTGGTGAATTATGAATAGATTTAGATGGAAGCAAGATTAGTAAGATATAAGACACGCATGCATGCTATGAATTATGAGGGGGCACTTTACACTACACCGCCCGTAGTAGGGCACGTCCGTAGTAGGTTATGTCCGTAGTAGGACATAGACCCCAGTAGGGTTTACTCGCAGTAGAGCTCAATTCAAATTCAGAAATGGTGTAGTGAAAGAAAGAAAGAGAGCTCGAGCTTAGAAAAGTGCCTAATCCCTATAGTTAGCTTTCAAAAAGTATCAAATAGACACAAGATAGGACAAAGTATGACCCAAATAGTAAAGAATGAACTAGATTATCCCCTCGATTTCTTATAGGGGTTTTGAGTGAGGTTGAGTCCCGAGAGTGAGTTAGAACAGGAAAGGAGATAGTTTACTTAATTCTTTCCCCTTACTGAGTGTTCTTATCACTCACTTCATTTTCTTTCATGAGTGTAGGTACAGGTGATCAAGGTAACTGCAAGGCAGGGTCAAGTTAGCGTAGGTAGATCTGGCTGAAGCAGGTTATCTTTGGTTTATATTACATACATACGGTCGCATGTTCTTATTGCTTTTGGATCTTTTTGGGATGATTGTATAGTTGTATATGATTACTCCATGTTTTTAGATACTTTCAGATGAGTTTTCATATGAGTATATATATCTTTTGTTTGCTTTCAAATTTTCAATTTTCTTAGAATACTTTCTAAATACTATTAGTGATACGTTCATTTTAAAATATTTTTAAAAGAAAAAAAATGGACGCTCCAGATATTAATTCGAAACATTTATCCTTCAGTGGGTAATACTTTTAAGGAGGGATGTTACAAGTTGGTATCAAAGCATGATTTTGGGAACCCAAAAGATGTTTTCTAAAACAAAATGGAATAATCCAAAATAACACAAAAATGGAATACCCTTCAGCCACGTTATGTATAGCTGCCCCAGTGAGAGTAGAGTAGCAACAACCTATAAGAGGGGCCATAACCAGAGTTTATAAGATCACCCAAGGACCAATAGAGGCTAACCCATTAGCAGTCACAGATCATATTTTCTATCTTGATACTCCTCTTTATGTTTTAGTTGATTGTGGGGCTACTCATTGTTTTACAGCCAAGAGTTTGCTTAAGAGGTTAAAGTTGCAACCCGTTAGAATAGCCTAGAGGATTATCATCGAATTACCTGATAGGGGGTCAGTCATTAGTGAGATGATGTTGCTAAGACAAAGTATTATGATTCAGGGTCGACAGTTACTAGTAGACCTGATTGTGTTTGAAATGCCAGATTTTGACATAATTTTAGGGATGGACTTTTTGGGGAGATACGAAATTGAGATTGATTGTAAAAAGAAGAAAGTGAGATTTAACTTGGACCCTAAAGATCAATTCAAGTTCGGTGAGGGTCATATCCGGAGTTTGATGATCAATATGTTGAAAGCTAATAAAATGTTGAAAACATGATGTATAGGATATTTGGCTCATGTAGTGGGCAAGGCTGAGTCAGACCCAACTATTGATGAGACGTTAGTGGTATGTAAGTTTCATATATGTTTCCAAGTGAGCTACCAGGATTAGCTCCTTAACGAGAGGTTGAGTTTAGTATAGAGTTGGCACCTGTCACAACACTTATTT
This sequence comes from Mangifera indica, assembly GCF_011075055.1. NCBI lineage: Eukaryota > Viridiplantae > Streptophyta > Magnoliopsida > Sapindales > Anacardiaceae > Mangifera > Mangifera indica. The sequence continues at coordinate 2,030,037 of NC_058148.1, forward strand.
CAAGAGCACCCTATCGAATGACCCCTGCTGAATTACAAGAATTAAAAAAGTAGTTTTAAGAGTTATTAGATCATGGTTTTATCATACCGAGTCATTCTCCTTGGGGAGCTTCCATCCTATTTGTGAAAAAGAAATATGGGTCTATGAGGATATGCATCGATTATAAAGAGCTAATTAAAGTCATAGTTAAGAACAAATTCCTGTTACCTAGGATTGATGACTTATTTGATCAGTTGAAGGGATCCGTGGTCTTCTCCAAGATAGATTCGAGATCTAGTTATCACCAGGTGAGAGTGGCAGAGAAGGATATACCTAAGACAGTTTTCTCAACAAGGTATGGCCACTTTGAGTTTGTAGTGATATCATTCGGATTGACAAATGCCTCTGTAGTATTTATGGATTTGATGAACATGGTATTCCATAACTGTCTGGATAAATTTATTGTAGTATTCATTGATGATATCTTAGTGTATTCTTACAATCGAGAAGAACATGAACAACACTTAAGGTTTACCCTCCAGAGGTTGAGAGAAAAACAACTATATGCCAAATTCTCAAAATGTGAATTTTGGCTAGATAGAGTTACCTTTTTGGGGCATGTAATTTCAACAGAGGGTATATCTATGGATCCCAGTAAGATCAAAGTAATAGTTGAATGGTAGAGACCAAAGACAGTCAAAGAGGTTCATAGTTTCCTAGGTTTGGTGGGGTATTACCGAAGGTTTGTGGAAGGATTTGCCAGATTAGCTAGACCTCTTACAACCCTCACAAAGAAAGCAACACCATTTCAGTGGTTAGATGCTTGCGAAACAAGCTTCCAAGAATTAAAAAGAAGATTGACTATTGTTCCGATGTTAGCACTCCCAGAGGAGGGAGTTGAGTACAATTTATACACTGATGCCTCACATGGTGGTTTAGGAGCAGTGTTGACGCAACAAGGCAAGGTGATAGCATATGCCTCAACATAATTGAAAGAATTTGAAACCCGATACCCTATTCATGATTTGGAGTTAGCAGCGGTAATTTTTGCTTTGAAAATCTGGAGACACTATTTGTATAGGGTAAGATGTAATATTTATACTGACCATAAGAGTCTCAGATATTTCTTCACTCAGAAGGAGTTTAATATGAGACAGAGGCGATGGCTCGAGTTAGTAAAAGACTATGACTGTGATATTAAGTACCATTTAGGCAAGGCTAATGTGGTTGCAGATGCCTTCAATAGAAATGTGATGATATCACAACTGATAGTCCAGAGAAAAATTTAGAGAGATATGGACCAGAAGTAGATTAAACTTATGATTGGAGCCCTCGCCAGATTAAAGATTCAGCCCACTCTCATAAATGAGATTCAAGAGGCTCAGACACAAGATGAATGGTGTCAACAGAAAGTTCAGAAGGTTCAAGAGGGTCTCGAGATAGATTTTCAAGTATCAAATAGAATTCTCAAATTCAAAAATTGAGTATATATTCCTCAGATGACTAAATTAAGACAGAGAATTCTTACAAAGGCTCATAGTTCTCTTTACACTGCCCACCCTAGGGGTGTAAAGATGTATTAGGATTTAAAAAGACATTTTTGGTGGTCAGGCATGAAAAGGGATATAGGTGAGTTTGTTACTAGATGTCTTACATGTAAGCAAATTAAGGCTGAACACTAGAGACCTTCAGGGTTGCTTCAGCCTCTGCCTATTCCAGAGTGGAAATGTGAGCATATCTCCATGGACTTCATTAGTGGACTCTCTAGAGTTCAGAATGGATGTAATGCTATCTGGGTGATTGTGGATAGATTGACCAAGTCAGCTCATTTTCTGCCCATCAAAGATACTACTACCATATATCAGCTAGGGAGATTATATGTTAGGGAGATTATTAGATTACATGGTGTAACTAAGACGATAGTATCTAATCGTGATACAAGATTTGTATCAGTTTTTTGGAAGAGTCTCCAAAGATCCTTGGATACTAATTTGGCATTTAGTATAACCTATTATTCTCAGACGGATGGTTAGACAAAAAGGATTAATCAGATTTTGGAAGACATGTAAAAAGCTTGTTGTCTAGATCATAAAACTACATGGGTAGAAATGTTACCCTTGGTGGAGTTTGCTTATAATAATAGCTACCAGACGACTATTCAGATGGCACCTTATGAGGCATTATATGGTAGGAGGTGTCGTTCCCCTCTTCACTAGGATGAGATAGGAGAGAGAGATGTGTTATCCAACTCTCTTGGGCCTAAATTGACCCAGAAAATGATTGATGATGTCCAACTGATCAGGCAAAGAATAAAACAGGCCCAGGATCGACAGAAAAGTTATACAGACCATCGACGCTGAGACTTGGAATTCAATGTAGGTGAATTTGTCTTTGTAAAGGAAAACTAGCTCCCAGATTTATTGGTCCATATGAGATAATTGAAAGAGTTGGTAAAGTGGCTTACAAATTGGCTTTACCAACGAGTATGGACTAGATTCATAATGTATTTCATATCTCATCGTTGATGAGATGCTTTGGTGATCATTCCCAAGTTGTGAATACAGATGATATCAAGTTATCAGAAGACCTTAGTTATAAAGAAACACCGATTCAGATACTTGACAGGAGAATTAAACAACTAAGGAATTGACAGATTCCTCTAGTAAAGGTCTAATAGAGAAACCAAAAGGTAAAGGAGGCCACCTGGTTCTTGGAGCAAACCATGAAAGAGAAGTATCTATAGTTGTTTTTATGAATTTCGAGGACGAATTTCTTGTGAGGGGTAAGAGTTATAATACCCTCAAATATGTTCCAAGGGTAATTACATCTTTTGATCCTGTTTGGAGATATTTCTAATCGTATGTGCGTGTTTTTAGATATATATATATATATATATAATATATATAAAAAAATCAAATATGTTCCAAGGGTAATTATGTCTTTTGACTCTGTTTTGAGATATTTCCAATCGTATGTGTGTGTTTTTAGATATATATATATATAGATATATATAAAAAAAAACACACACATATATATATAATAATATATTGAAAAAGTATGTAGATATATATGTTAGAGAGAAAAATCAATAAAGGAAACCTTCACCTTTTGCTTTTTCCATCATTCTCTCGTCTCTTCCAGAAGAAGGCAGTCTTCTTCCTTTCTTTGCTGCATTTTTAAGAACAGTGAGTGATTTTAGGAGGGTTTTGGAATATAAATAAGGAAGGAAATAAGAGGAAACACTTTGGGAGCCTTGGTAACCAAAATATCTCTTCCTTTTCCTTTTACCTATGTATATATATATTGGATGCATGTTATATGAATATGTTAGTATGTTTTGGTGTTGATTTAAGGTGATTTTGGTGATAAAGGAAGCAAAACAAAGAAAAGGGAGCCAATTTGCAAAGATTGGTTTGAAACAAGGTAAGGGGGTATCAACCTTGATATGTTGCATGTTTTAGGCTTTTGATTCCTTGGATCTATGTTATAAATGATGATTTTGAAGTTGAGAAATGTTGTTTTGCTATTTTGGATGTCTATGTGTGTGATTTTGTTCTTGGCAGAAAGTTGCATAATATTTATAGGTTTGTCACTGTATTCGTCTCACGTTTTGACTGTCTTATCTAATGAATTGTGGGTTCTATTATATCTTGTTGGAAAGCTCTTTGAATCATCTTTCCAATGATATATAACTTGTATGAATTAGAGATCCTTTGGACTGTTAAATATTGTATGAACCAAAAGGACTGCTTTACTAAATAAACAAGGGAGAGTTTTTGCCACTGATTTCATCTCATGTTTTGACTGCCTTGGTTAATGAATTATGAGTGCTCTTATAGCTTGTTGGAAAGCTCTTTGAATTATCTCTTTAGTGATCTATAGCTTGTATAAATTGGGGATCATTTGAACTATTAAATATTGTATGAACCATAAGGGCTGCTTTACCAAATAAACAGAGGAGTCAGTTTTTTGCTATTAAATTCATTTCACGTTTTTACTGCCTTAGCTAATGAATTATGAGTGCTATTATAGTGTGTTGGAAAGCTCTTTGAATTTTATCTTCAGTGATCTATAGTTTGTATAAATTGGGGATCATTTGAGCTGTTAAATATTGTATGAACCACAAGGGCTACTTTACCAAATAAATAGAGGAGTCAATTTTTTGCCATTGATTTCATTTCACATTTTGATTGTCTTATCTAATGAATTATGAGTGTTATTATAGCGTTTTGGAAATCTCTTTGAATCCTCTTTCCAATGATATATAGCTTGTATTCATTAGACATCGTTTGGACTGTGAAATTGCATGAAACAGAAGGCCACCCTGTCAAATGAATAGGGCTGTGAACAGTATTTCACAGTTTTGGAAAAGAAAGGAAAGGAAAGAAAAGAAAAGAGAGAAAAAAAAAGAAGAAGAAAAGAGAGAAAAAAAAAAGAAGAAAAGAAAGAAAAACAAGAAAAGGAATTCGGGGCTTAAGATTCAGGGGTCGTCTCAATAATATGGTCTGGTGAATTATGAATAGATTTAGATAGAAGCAAAATTAGTAAGATATAAGACACGCATGCATGCTATGAACTATGAGGGGGCACTTTACACTACACCGCCTACAGTAGGGCACGTCCGCAGTAGGGCACGTCCGTAGTAGGACATGCTCGTAGTAGCATATAGACCCCAGTAGGGTCCACTCACAGTAGAGCTCAATTCAGATTTAGAAATGGTGTAGTGAAAGAAAGAAAGAGAGCTCGAGCTTAGAAAAGTTCAAATCCCTATAGTTAGCTTCCAGAAAGTATCAAATAGACACTAGATGGGACAAAGTATGACTCAAATTGTAAAGAATAAACTAGATTATCCCCTCGATTTATTATAGGGGTTGTGAGTGAGGTTGAGTCCCGAGAGTGAGTTAGAACAGGAAAGGGGATAGTTTAGTTAATTTTTTCCCCTTACTGAGTGTTCTTATCACTCACTTCCTTTTCTTTCATGATTGCAGGTACAGGTGATCAAGATAACTGTGAGGCAGGGTTAGGTCAGCATAGGTAGATCCGGCTGGAGCAAGTTATGTCTAGTTTATATTATATGTATACAGTCACATGTTCTTGTTGCTTTTAAACCTTTTTGGGATGATTGTATAGTTGTATATGATTACTCCATGTTTTCAGATGTTTTCATATGAGTATATATATCTTTTGTTCGCTTCCAGATTTTCAGTTTTCTTAGAATACTTTCTAAATACGTTTAGTGATGCGTTTATTTTAAAATATTTTTAAAAGAAAAAAAAATAAATGCTATGGATATTAATTCGTAACATTTCTCCTTCATTGGGTAGTACTTCTAGGGAGGGATACTATAAATACTTATCCATCAATCATCATATATTGAAAAATTACTAAAACACTTTACTATTGGTAAGGTTCATCCTTTAAGTACCTCAATAGTTATTCGGTCTCTTAATCTAAAGAATGACTTATTTCTTCATAAAAAAGAAGATGAAAAGATACTTGGTCTTGAAATACCATATCTTAATGTCATTGGAGCCCTATTATGTTTAGCCCAATGCACTAGACCAAATATATCCTTCACAGTGAATTTATTAGCCTAATTTACCTCGTACCAACTCGTCACCACTAGAATAGAATCAAGCATATACTTCATTACCTATTTGAGATTCTTCTATTTTATCAAATCCTCTAAAAATCCTAGTTTGATTAGAAATGCAAATATTGGCTATCTTTCTGACCCTTATAAGGGTTACTCGCAAACGAGATATATTTTTACTTGTAATAACATAACAATATTATAGAGATCCACCAAACAAACTTCGGTTGCAATATCTTCAAATTATTCAGAGATTCTAGCTTTCTATGAATTTAGCCAAGAATGCTTATGGTTACGGTTTGTCATTCATCATATCTAAAATACATACAGTCTTTCTTTTATAACAAACACTTCTTCCATTTTATATAAAGAGAATGCAAGATATATTACCCAAATTAGAGATAGATATATTAAAGGAGACAGAACTAAACATATCTCTCCGAAATTCTTTTATACTCACGAATTCTAGTAGAGTCAAAAGATTAATATCAAACAACTACGATCTAATGATAACCTTGCAAAATTTGTTTACTAAGACAATACTAGCATCACCATTTGACAAGTTAGTGTACAACATCAATATGCAGCGACTCAACAAACAACTAAATTAATTGTACTATAATTAGGGAAAACATTCGTCAGGAGGAGCAAATTGTTTAAAGTGTGTCACATATTAAACAAAATGTGCACTATACTCTTCTTTCCTTCACTAGGTTTTGTTCTACTAGGTTTTTTAAGTAAAGTTTTTAATAAGGTAATTTAAGTATGTCCAACCTCACTTTATAAAATATTAAATAATGTTCCTATACTTTGGTTTTTATCCCACTGAGTTTTTCTTTAGCAAGGTTAATGTAATTATTTATAAGTGATGGAAATCCAAAGGAGAGTGATATGAAATGGTGGCATTCCACTTGTTAAAATTAAAAGAAGATTAGGCATTGCATTCATCGCCCAAGTTTTTGTTTATGACATTAAGAACAAAATATGTGTGGACACATTTAAGGTAATTAATGACAAGTCAATATTTTGGGCATATAGGGTGGTGGATAATGCATATAAATACCCCCTTCCTTTTGTAATATGACCTTCTAAATTTACATAAGGTCTTACTCTCCTCTTAATTCTTCATTCACTTCAATTTTCTTTGCATAAATTTTACTCTTCTCTCAATTTTTAATTTAACCCAATTTTCCCTAAATTATTGTTATTACATTCATAACTGTATAGATACCAACATGCTTTATTACTATTTTACATCAAATATATAGGAATCAAACTAATGAAAGATTGCAATGCTTTTTTTTTTGGTAAGTAAATATTGCAATGTTAACGCACATGACATCAATATTGTACAACGTGTGACTTACATTTTTTCGTCAAGGTACAAATTTTAAAACACTTTTTCACCCTAAATCACAATTGTTCATCCAGAACGTAAGTCCATTAAAAGCCTAATGTAATAAGTGCAACACAGTAGTTTTACCATCCAAAATTTTAGAAAAAAAGTAGAAATAATAACAATTCCAAACTCAAATAGTAATACTTTCAATTTTTATATATTAAGTGTAGAAATTCTACCTGCCACAACAGCCACCCATCCAAACTCAAGTTAACTATACCTACAACCCACCAAAGCCAAACACATTGGACAAACTGAAACATGGATTTGGGTTGTTGACATGTGAGAATATGTTACTTTAAATTTAAATAGTAAATATTTGTCGATTCATCATATTTTAAGTGGGACATAGTTATTTGCCTATAATAATATAACAATAATTCTTAAATGTTGACCCTTTATTTTTAAATACGGGGGAGACTTTTAGACATAATGAATACGACAAACTTTTTGCAAATAGAGTGTTCTATCTCAACGTTCTCTTTTTCAATATTTGTAATGCTACGGTCTCTAATTTTTAGGTTTAATTGAGTATTTAAATAATATATTATAATATAATTAAATTTTATTTTATTTTTAATTCAAAATTATCTAATTATATAATAATATATTATTAAAAATCTAATTAAATACTCAAAACTGAGTATAAATAATTTTATTGCTCTCAATATATGTAATCTTTACGTAGATCTCTTGTCAACAATCTTAGCTAACTATATTTCAGCTTGTCCACATAAAAAGAATGATAATATAATATAGAATGTTCGATTTATATCTTGACCCCGTGTTTGAAAACTTTGATGGACTGATTAAATTGGTTTGACAAGGGCCTTATAGTCATTGTAGTTTGGGTTAACTCATCTAATTCAACTATGAGTTAATCCAACTAATTTGGCATCCACCATACCATCATACCACAATTTTGTTTGATTATTCATTATTCTAATGTTTATCATTTGTTGATACTCAAATCAAATTCAATTTGATAAAGAACATGTATCAGACACCATCCAATCATAATCTTCTTTGGTAAAATATTTTTCTATGGTTTATTTAATTTGTCAATAGTTTGATTGATAGCTCGACCTATCAAGATACATACCAGCCCTTTAATTGAGTCAATCTTCAATCTTGATTTGAAACATTGATCTTATTATGCACTCTGGTTCAACTTTTCTAATAGGGAAATTATAATAAATACCCATTTCACCCCTGTATTAAGCAAAAATGCCTATTTTTCTTATTTTTAAGCAAAAATGCCCATTTTTCCTATTCCTAACAAAAATACCCTAAACTTTTTTTAAAATACTAAAATTACCCATCACCACATCTATATAAACCCTCTCACTCACTATTATCGCACACACTTCTCATATCATTCAAACATTCACTCTCACTCTCATTTTTACTTAATATCAATTAGTACGGATTCGTTCAGAATGAAAAAGTTCGTATTTCTTAATTCGAATCGAAAAAAGTCAGATTGTGAAAAAAAGATATTTATACGAATCTTAACTTAAAACTTAATTTTATTTATTAAATTTAGTTTGTATGTCATGTAAAGGGGGCATTTGAATATTAGATAATAATATAGGGGTTAAATGAAATGTTAAAAAAATATGGGGGCATTTTGATATTACAATTTATATAAAGGATTTAAATAACATGTTAATAATAGATAGGTATATTTTGATACAAGACAACATACAAGGGTGTTAAATGAAATGTTAGGTAATTATAGGGGTAAAATGAAATATTATAAAAATATAACAGGTATTTTGATATTACATAATATATGAAGGATTTAAAGAATACGTTAAGAATAGAAAGATGTATTTTGATACAAGACAACATAAAATGGTGTTAAATGAATGGTTAGATAATTATAGGGGGTTAAAAAATGTTAGAAAAAATATAGGGGTATTTTGATATTACTTAATATATGAAATATTTAAATAACATGCTAAGAATAAATAGATGCATTTTGATATAAAGAAACATACGAGGGTATTAAATAAAATATTAGATAAGTATACGGGGCTAAAGAAATATTATAAAAATATGGAGGTATTTTGATATTAAACATTGTAAGAACATTTTAAATGAAATGTTAAAAATAGATAGTTACATTTTGATGCAAGATAACATACAAGGTTGTTAAATAAAATATTAGATAATTATAAAGGGTTAAATGAAATATTAGAAAAATATGGGGGTATTTTGATATTAGATATTGTAAGAATGTTTTAAATGAAATGTTAAAAGTAGATAGATGCATTTTGATACAAGATAACATACAAGGGTGTTAAATAAAATGTTAGATAATTATAGAGGGTTAAATGAAATATTATAAAAATATAAAGGGTATTTTGATATTAAACATTGTAAAAACGTTTTAAATGGAATGTTACGAATAGATCGATACATTTTGATACAAGATAACATATAAGGGCGTTACAAAAATGTTAAATAATTATAGGGGTTAAATGAAATATTAAAAAAATATAGAGGGTATTTTGATATTAACATTGTAAGACTGTTTTAAATAGTTATTACAAATTTTTTTGTTATAAATGATTAATGTTTTTCAAAAATTTGTCATTGTAGGATTGATAATTAAAATGAATAGTTATGCATCTGTAACCTCTTCTAACTATTAGGTGTGTTACAGAAAATCGGCATGAGTTCCCCTATTTAGAGGGCCCGGGGAATTTTTTTCTCTATTTAATTATGCGCTGTAACACTCCCAATTAACAATTCACATAAACCAGTCCTACCAATCGATTGGATTTTCATCACATAATCATAATAAATAAAATAAGTACATAATAATAACTATCATAAAAATTATCACCCACAGAAACTTTATAACCAATTTTCAAAACTAGTCATATATATATATATATATATTACATATACATTATAACATTTAAGTCAACAAAATTATGGTGCCTTCCTCCCTTAGCCTCATGTCTCATTAGTGTTCCCCGAGAACCTTTACTGCATTTCTTTACTTGTAAAATATTAAATTAAACGGAGTGAGCGACTATGGCTCAGTAAGAAAATCATACTCAACACTTAAAGCATTTTATACCAGTACTAATCTTTTCTAATCTTTTCCATACTCAGCGTGTCTGAACTATTTACAACAAAATAATTGACACAGAACACGCATTTAACACGTATCATCATTCTTTTCTTTCACACATTTATTCCTTTCCTTATTATACAGATATGATTCACTCATTATGATTTATGCATGTATGAGTGTCATGACATTTCTATTTTCTGATCGTACATCTGTCTCAACTCTTTATCAGCCACACAGGCTTGTATGCATAATTCTAATGCAAATGACTTTCATAAAATATTTACTAATTTGTTTCTCTCTTTCTCATTGACTAGTCTAGACTACATATGATAGTACTTGCAGTCACCATACAAAGTATAATTCTCTCTTACACGCATATTTTTTCTTTGCTGTCCACACTGTACAGCTAATATTTTTCTTTTCCTGTCCACACAGTACAGCTGATATTTTTCTTTGCTGTCCACACAGTGCTGTCCACACAGTACAGCTGATATTTTTTTCTTTGCTGTCCACACAGTACAGCTGGTTGTTCACACAGTACAACCGATTATTTTATTTGCTGTCCACATAGTACAGCTGATATTTTTTCTTTACTGTCCACACAGTACAGCTGGTTGTCCACACAGTACAACCGATTATTTTATTTGCTGTCCACACAATACAACTCGCGTGTAAGGATTGTAAGTATGTTTTCTGCTTTCCTGTATCATATGAGTCATTATAAAACTAAAAATACTTGTTTTCCATTTTCTAAAAGCATGCATGACTTAGAAAATATTTTTCCTCTTTCTTTATTTTTTTCTAAATCATGCATATGTTATGATTCCTCATGTATGCATATATAACCATAATATGAAATATGCGCATTTGTTATTTTCCCTTATTCTTTTCATTCCTTCTCAAACATCATGTTATTTTCACATGCATTTATATATAAATATATATCATGTCTCAAATTAATTTCAATTATACAATATAGACTTAATATAAGGGTTATTTCACATAATATGCACATAATTAAACAACATTAACCTATATCGCATAAAATGACATTTTTGCCCTTATGGCCAAAATTACCTTTTTACCCTTATGGCCAAAAATTACATCATGAATCCTAATGAATTTCTTTATCCTTTTAAGCATAAATCATCTTAATTCTAATACCTTACACACTTATATAAGTAAAGGTTATTTAAATAACCTAACTCAACTTTACTTCAAGTATATAAGTATGAAATTCTTACCTTTTTTTTGCTGATTTGGTGATTTAAGCTTATTCACCTTCTTTTCTTTTTCTTGGCAACCTTAATCAACCAAAAATATACTCATCCATCAAACTCCCAAATTTCACATATCTTAAAAATTAAATTTCTTACCTTAGAACTGATCAGAATTGACAGATCTACACTTTTTATAACTGGGGCCTCTGGAAATTAGGTGGTTTAACTAGATTTTTGGACGAATTTTGGTTAAGGGAAAAAGCTTAGCTAAAAAATAATGGAGTTCTCGGCAATAAGGAAGAAGATGAATAGATTATATATTTTATAAGCCTTTTGGACCATTTTGCCCTTAACCTTTTCCATAAATTACTATTTTATCCTTAGCCAATTACCAAAAACCCTTAGCACCACCATATAATTTCAAGTGTGCCCTTCAATTTTAATTCCCACTTTGTCCTTTGAATCTTTATAAAATGACCATTTTACCCCCTTTGAAAAATATTGCTCATTTAGTAGTTTTCTATAATTCTTTTGCAATTTCTTTACACAACAAGTTATAAAATCAACTCTAGGGGTAATTTTGGAAGTGGAGTTTACTGACACACCTGAATTCGGATGTTACATTTCTTCCCCCCTTAAAAGAATTTCGTCCTCGAAATTTAAACAAATAAGTTGGGAAATCTCTCTCTCATTTGTTGCTCGACCTACCATGTGGCTTCTTCCACCTTATGATTCCTCCATAATACTTTCACTAATGGAATTGTTTTATTTCAGAGCTCTTTTATTTTTTTGTCTAGTATCTGCACCGGTTGCTCCTCATAAGCTAAATCTTCTTTTAATTCCACATTATCTGATTTCAAGACATGTAAATGATTGCTAATGTACTTTCTCAATAAAGAAATATGAAATACATTATGAACTCGATCCATACTAGGTGGAAGTGCAAGTCTATAAGCCACCTTGCCCACTCTTTCTAAAATTTCAAATGGGCCAATAAATCTTGGAGCAAGTTTCCCTTTTCTTCCAAATCTCATCACGTGCTTGTAAAGGGCTACTTTTACAAAAACTTTATCATCCGGTTGAAACTCTACTTCTTTCCTTTTCAAATCTGCATAACTCTTTTGTCTGTCCTGAGCTTGCTTCAATCTAGTCTTGATAATCTTTATATCTTCCACCATCCTTTGGGTTAACTCAGGCCCAAGAACTTGACTCAAATCATCTCGCTCTCCTATGTCATCCCAATGTAATGGGGATCTACACTTTCGTCCATAAAGAGCCTCATATGGTGCCATTTTAATGGTGGACTGGTAACTATTATTATATGCAAATTCTATCAATGGAACCATTTCATGCCAAGTCATTTTGTAATCTAAACAACAGGCCCTCAACATATCCTCTAGTATTTGATTCACCCTCTCTGTTTGGCCATCTGTTTGAGGATGATATGCTGTGCTAAATGCCAGCCTAGTACCCAATGCTCTTTGTAAGCTACCCCAAAAAGCTGAAACAAATCTAGGGTCTCTATCCGACACAATAGTTTTGGGTACACCATGTAATCTCACAATCTCCCGTATATAAATCTGGGCCAATTGATCTGAAGCAAAACTATCTTTCACTAGAATAAAATGGGCCGATTTAGTCAATCTATCTACAATCACCCATAATGCATTATAGCCTTTTTGTACTCGAGGTAGGCCAATGATGAAATCCATTGAAATATCTTCCCATTTCCATTCAGGAATACTAAGTGGGTGAAGCAAACCTGAAGGTCTCTGATGCTCGGCCTTGACCTGTTGACATACCAAGCACTTAGCTACATAGTCACCAATATCTTTCTTCATACCTATCCACCAATAAGTTTTCTTTAAATCCTGATACATCTTTACTCCCCCAGGGTGGGCAGTGTAAAGTGTATCATGTGCTTCACTCAAGATTTTCTTTCTCAATTCCAGATCTTGGGGAATACATACCCTGTTTCTGAACTTGAGCATTTCATCTATCATTTGAAACTCAGTTGCTTTCCCTTCATATATCTGTTGACTTATTTTCTGGCACCATAAATCTTCTACTTGCTTCTCTTTTATTTCATTGAAGAGATTAGGTTGAATTTCCAATCTGGCCACTTGACTTCTTATCACCTCAATCTGTTCCCTCTGAAACTCATTTTGTAACTTTATCTGAATAGTGAGGTGAGCTATGGCAATCTTTCTACTCAAGGCATCGGCTACCACATTTGCTTTACCCGGCTGATAATTAATATCACATTCATAATCTTTGACTAGCTCCAACCATCTCCTTTGTCTCATATTCAAGTCTTTCTAAAGTGAAGAAATATTTTAGACTTTTGTGGTCGGTGTAGATATTACATTTAACTCAATATAAATAATGCCTCCAAATTTTTAAAGCAAAAACCACTGCTGCTAACTCTAAATCATGGGTAGGGTAGCGTGTTTCATAATCTTTTAACTGCCGAGAGGCATACGCTATCACCTTACCCTTTTGCATCAGCACGGCTCCCAAGCCATTATGTGAGGCATCGCAATAAATATCATAATCTACACCTTCCTCTGGTAATACTAAAATAGGAGCTGTAGTCAACCGCCTTTTTAGCTCTTGGAAACTCTTCTCACAAGCTTCAGTCCATAGAAAAGGAGTTCTTTATCTGGTAAGAGCTGTAAGTGGCTTGGCTAACTGGGCAAAACCTTGTACAAATCTTCTGTAATAGCCGGCTAGCCCTAAAAAGCTTCTAATCTCTTTCACAGTCTTCGGCCTCACCCATTCAAGTATTGTTTCTACTTTACTGGGGTCCACAACTATACCTTCCTTAGTAACCACATGTCCCAAAAATACTACTCGATCCAACCAGAATTCACACTTAGAGAATTTGGCATACAATTTCTTTTCTCTCAATCTTTGTAGCACAAATCTCAAGTGTTCGGTATGTTATTCTTCTAATCTAGAGTATATCAAGATATCATCAATAAATACCACCAGAAATTTGTCAAGGCAATCATGAAATACTCGATTCATTAAATCCATAAAGATTGCTGGAGCATTAGTCAATCCAAAGGGCATTACCACAAACTCGTAGTGCCCGTAGCGAGTCCGAAAAGCTGTCTTTGGAATATCTTGCTCTGTAATCCTTACCTGGTGATAACCCGACCTCAAGTCAATTTTGGAGAACACAAAAGCTCCTTTCAATTGATCAAATAAATCATCAATTCGAGACAACGGGTATTTATTCTTCATTGTCAGTTTATTCAACTCTTGTAATCTATGCACATACGAAGCGACCCATCTTTCTTTTTGACAAATAGTATGGGTGCTCCCCAAGGAGAGTGGCTAGGTCTAATAAAACCCTTATCTAAAAGTTCTTGCAACTGTTTCTTTAATTCTTGTAATTCAGCTAGAGTCATTCGGTAAGGGGCTTTTGAAATTGGGGCTGAGCCAGGTTCTAACTCGATATTAAACTCCAACTCTCTTTCTGGAGGTAAACCTGGTAGCTCATCAGGAAAGACATCTAGGAAATCTTGTACTATTGGGACATTCTGAACACCCAATCTTTGAACATCATGCTCATGTACCACATAAGCTAAATATCCCGTACACCATTTTTTCAATAATTTTTGTGCTTTTACATTACTGATCATCATACTAGGCTGATGGCCCTCTCCAAAATTAAAGTAATCCCCATTATCAAGTTGGAATCGAGCTTTTTTCTTTCTACAGTCAATCTCAACTCCATATCTTTCTAAGAAATCCATGCCTAGGATAACATCAAAATCAGGCATATCAAAGACAATCAAGTCCACCTTTAACTCGCTCCCATGTATCACTACCCTCTGGTCTTTTAACATCTTATCAGTAATCACACTCCCACCATCTGGCAACTCAATTCTAATGGAATGGGTAGATCTAACAGGCACTAAACCTACCCTTTCAATAACCCCTGGTGTAATAAAGGAGTGTGTAGCTCCTAAATCAATCAATACATATAAGGAAACAGAGTGGAAAAAGAGCTGACCAGTAACTACAGATGGACTAGCCTCCGCCTGACTATGGGTAGCTATATAAACCCGTGCATTAGTACCTCTCCCTGGTTGCACTGGTGGAATTAGGCTTTGTGGTGGCTGTATCTGAACTGGCACTTCGGTACTTTGGCAATCTTTTGTTATATGCCTTGGTTGTCGACATCTATAACAAATCACCTGTTTCTGTTGGTACCAACATTCCCCACTATGACGTCTCCCACAAATCTGACATTGGGGAATATTTTCTTTTCTAGGCTTCTTGTCACTCTTCCAGCCTTTTCTACTTGCTTTTGACTGAAATTTTCTTTTTCCTCTATTGTTTTTGAAACTGGAGCCAATTGAACTACCCCCTGATGTTGTAACTGGTGCAGAAATAGTCAATGAAGCAGGTAAAACTGACTGACTTGGCATCACTGTTTGGGGTATTGTCAATGATAGAGGTGTTGACATAGAAGGTGCATTCCTGGGTAGCTTATTAACATATACCTCCAACCTCAATGCTCTCTCCAATGCCTCTTCATAAGTTTGAGGAGGTTGAGGTCCAGCTAGCACATGCAAGGCTATCTTTGGTCTAAGGCCTTGAAGAAATCTGTCCAACCGGAGACTAGGGGTACTCACCATACCTGGAGCAAAACTGGCTAAGACATCAAAACGGGTAGAGTAATCCTTTACTGAACCCTCTCCCTGCTGTAAAGAAATGAACTCTTGAACTTTGACTGCTACCACATCAGCTGTTCTATATTGGGCCTCAAATACCCTTCTAAAGTCTTTCCAGGTCATCAGATCCACATTTCTGGTTTCTTTAACTAGGTCCCACCATACGCGGGCCTCTCCCCTCATCAAGAAACTGGCATACCGAACTTTTTCTCTATCAGTCATAGGAAATAAATCCATAGTACTTTCTACCTGCTTGATTCAGTCATCAGCCACTAAAGGATCTTTAGTACCTTTGAATTCAGGAGGGGTATGCTGATTAGGTAAAGAATAAATGGGCTCAAGTCGCCTTTGAGCTCTAATTTCTCCTCTCCCTTCATTCCTCATTTCATTTCTGATTTCTTTTATGACTTCCTCACGAATCTCACTTCTAATCTCATCTCGGATGGTATCTTTGGCTATATTTTCAGGTGTGGGTCTATCTTGACTCTCAGTCAACAACTGACGAACTATATCTATTATTTCTGCTAGCCCAAATCCTGAACCAACTGACGGGGTAGGGTTAGACGGTTCTCCCGTCTCTCTCTAAATACCCCTTCCACGACCCCGTCCTCGTCCTCGTCTTGTGGTACTCCTCATCTAATAACTGCATAAGTGTAATTACATAATATTCTATTATTTGAATACAGGTAAAGAAAACAACTTACTGCAATCGATTCTCGGGAGCTAATCTGTGAGACATGAGGGGCACCTATGCAATATTAGAATGCAAAACCATAGATATATTGTATTATATTACCACATATTATATTATATCTTCCTTTAAGCGCCCAAAATCGCGCTCTGATACCAAAAATGTAACCTCTTCTAACCATTAGGTGTGTTACAGAAAATCGGCATGAGTTCCCCTATTTTAGAGGGCCTGGGGAATTTTTTTCTCTATTTAATTATGCCCTGTAACACTCCCAATTAACAATTCACATAAACCAGTCCTACCAATCGATTGGATTTTCATCACATAATCATAATAAATAAAATAAGTACATAATAATAACTATCATAAAAATTATCACCCACAGAAACTTTATAACCAATTTTCAAAACTAGTCATATATATATATATATATATATATATATTACATATACATTATAACATTTAAGTCAACAAAATTATGGTGCCTTCCTCCCTTAGCCTCATGTCTCATTAGTGCTCCCCGAGAACCTTTGCTGCATTTCTTTACCTGTAAAATATTAAATTAAACGGAGTGAGCGATTATGGCTCAGTAAGAAAATCATACTAACACTTAAAGCATTTTATACCAGTACTAATCTTTTCTAATCTTTTCCATACTCAGCGTGTCTGAACTATTTACAACAAAATAATTGACACAGAACACGCATTTAACACGTATCATCATTCTTTTCTTTCACACATTTATTCCTTTCCTTATTATACAGATATGATTCACTCATTATGATTTATGCATGTATGAGTGTCATGACATTTCTATTTTCTGATCGTACATCTTTCTCAACTCTTTATCAGCCACACAGGCTTGTATGCATAATTCTAATGCAAATGACTTTCATAAAATATTTACTAATTTGTTTCTCTCTTTCTCATTGACTAGTCTAGACTACATATGATAGTACTTGCAGTCACCATACAAAGTATAATTCTCTCTTACATGCATATTTTTTTTTTGCTGTCCACACAGTACAGCTAATATTTTTCTTTTCCTGTCCACACAGTACAGCTGATATTTTTCTTTGTTGTCCACACAGTACAGCTGATATTTTTTTCTTTGCTGTCCACACAGTACAACTGGTTGTCCACACAGTACAGCTGATATTTTTTCTTTGCTGTCCACACAGTACAGCTGGTTGTCCACACAGTACAACCGATTATTTTATTTGCTGTCCACACAGTACAGCTCGCGTGTAAGGATTGTAAGTATGTTTTCTGCTTTCCTGTATCATATGGTCATTATAAAACTAAAAATACTTGTTTTCCATTTTCTAAAAGCATGCATGACTTAGAAAATATTTTTCCTCTTTCTTTATTTTTTTCTAAATCATGCATATGTTATGATTCCTCATGTATGCATATATAACCATAATATGAAATATGCGCATTTGTTATTTTCCCTTATTTTTTTCATTCCTTCTCAAACATCATGTTATTTTCTCATACATTTATATATAAATATATATCATGTCTCAAATTAATTTCAATTATACAATATAGGCTTAATATAAGGGTTATTTCACATAACATGCACATAATTAAACAACATTAACCTATATCGCATAAAATGACATTTTTGCCCTTATGGCCAAAATTACCTTTTTACCCTTATGGCCAAAAATTACATCATGAATCCTAATGAATTTCTTTATCCTTTTAAGCATAAATCATCTTAATTCTAATACCTTACACACTTATATAAGTAAAGGTTATTTAAATAACCTAACTCAACTTTACTTCAAGTATGCAAAGTATGAAATTCTTACATTTTTTTGCTGATTTGGTGATTTAAGCTTATTCACCTTCTTTTCTTTTTCTTGACAACCTTAATCAACCAAAAATATACTCATCCATCAAACTCCCAAATTTCACATATCTTAAAAATTAAATTTCTTACCTTAGAACTGATCAGAATTGACAGATCTACACTTTTTATAACTGGGGCCTCTGGAAATTAGGTGGTTTAGCTAGGTTTTTGGACGAATTTTGGTTAAGGGAAAAAACTTAGCTAAAAAATAATGGAGTTCTCGGCAATAAGGAAGAAGATGAATAGATTATATATTTTATAAGCCTTTTGGACCATTTTGCCCTTAACCTTTTCCATAAATTACTATTTTATCCTTAGCCAATTACCAAAAACCCTTAGCACCACCATATAATTTCAAGTGTGCCCTTCAATTTTAATTCCCACTTTGTCCTTTGAATCTTTATAAAATGACCATTTTAGCCCCTTTGAAAAATATTGCTCATTTAGTAGTTTTCTATAATTCTTTTGTAATTTCTTTACACAACAAGTTATAAAATCAACTCTAGGGGTAATTTTGGAAGTGGAGTTTACTGACACACCTGAATTCGGATGTTACAGCATTGGTTCGTTACCAAAGAGAATGGATTCAAGGTGATGACAACACAATGAAATATGTTGGAGGATCCAAACGATTGATTAAAATTCCTCATGGAACAACAATTAAGGGATTTATTCAACTTTTGAAGGAGTCTTACGATTTTGATCCAATGAAAAACTACCTTCAACTATCAATGAAGCCAAAAAAAATTGAGCTCGATTGCCCCGTGCAGATCCAAAATGATGAAGATGTCCAAGGTCTTATTGATATGTCTCAATACTTACAAGAATGTATTCCTGTTTTTGTTATATGTTCCCTGATTGAAAGACAGGAGAAAGAAAAAGAAGATGATGAAAAAAAAATTAGTAGAGTGAAAAAAGAAGATGATTTGGAAAACTTGATTGATTTCAGTAATGACCCATTGTATATTGCAAACTCATGGGCTCATAGAGAGAAAGATAAGGTTCTCAACTGGGGTGACTTTGATGGAAATGATATGCCTGATATTCTTTCTGAAGAGGCAGAACTCGAGTATATGCCACCTGTTATCGAGGGTATGGATAGTTTACAGCTTGAAAATCCTATTTTAGGTGGTGAAAATTATTCTAGGTCATTTTTTTTACAATGTCCCCACTTATCCGTTTAGGTGGCTTCTTGATTTTCCTCCACAACCATCAAATCATTAGGTGGTACAAGATCAATCTAAGACGAGAATGGTGTAAAACTTAGTGATATTTTCCATAATAAAGTACAATTAAAAGTTACTGTAAAGCAATTTACCTTACTAAAAGGATTTCAATTCCAGGTCAAGAAGTCTAATAGGGGACGATAGGATATTAATTGCAAGGCTGAAAATTGTCAGTGGTATATATATGTAACCAAATCCAACCCACACATGTTCAGTTGATCAAATAATGCCACATCACAAACAAGCTAAGGCCTGTGCTTTAGGTTAATTAATGAGGTCAAAGTTGGTGTTAATTGATCGAATTATCAACCTGAAGAAATAATTGTGGACATTGTAAATTATTGCTCATTTAGTAGTTTTCTAGAATTCTTTTACAATTTCTTTAAACAACAAATTATAAAATCAACTCTAGGGGTAATTTTGAAAGTAGAGTTTACTGACATACCTGAATCCGGGTGTTACAATACAAAACAAACCATAAAATCATAAAAGCAAATGTTACAGATGTGGTTCTAAAGGTCATTGGTCATGTACCTATCATATACCCATACATTTAATGGATTTATATCAAGCATCCATAAAAAATAATGAAAAGAAGATCGAATCAAATTTTGTTAATAATTCAGATTCTGTCGATTTGGAGAATTTTGATATTTCAAAATTTCTTCAAGATTTAGAAACCACGTATAATATTTTATGTAATTAGTATTTTGTATTCCTTCCTTTCAATGTCTTGTACTGACTAATGTAATTTTTAAATTTAAAGGAAATGGACTCCAAAATTAAAGCGTTAACTTAAAAAACTGATGATGGAAATATGTGTTTAATGGATAGTGCAACAATGCACAAAATTCTCAAAGAAAAAATTTTTTTCTTAACAATATCATCAATTGAAGCTAAAATAAATACTATTTTATGATCAACAAACCTAATGGAAGGCTCCATAAGAGCCACAATTTTATTAAAAAATTGGACCAGATTAAGCTTTAATGATGCATTATATTCAAGGAAATCCAAAAGAAATCTACTTAGTTTTAAATATATAAGAAATTATGGTTATCATACTGAAACCATGAATGGAAATGGTGCAAAATACCTTTGTATAACTAGTAATATCTCCAGAAGAAAACATATACTAGAAAAATTGTCAGTTTTATCATAAAGGTAATTAAAACTAACACAGTACCAAACCAGAAGTTCTCTAATCCAAAATTTTTTATGTTTTGGCATATCTATTTAGGTCATTTAAGATCTACAATGATATGTAGAATTATTAAAAATTCACATAGACATGTATTAAACAATCATAAGATTTTCTTGTTCAGTGAAAAATTCTACACTACTTGTTCACAAAGCAAATTAGTAGTCAGACTATCTTTTTTCAAAGTTGGAGTTGAATCCTCATCATTTCTACAAAAGATTTAAGGGGACATAAATAGATTCATTTCTCTACTAGTTAGGCCATTTTGTTATTTCATGGTTTTAATTAATGCATTTGCACGATGGTCCAATGTTTGTT
This sequence comes from Mangifera indica, assembly GCF_011075055.1. Lineage (NCBI taxonomy): Eukaryota > Viridiplantae > Streptophyta > Magnoliopsida > Sapindales > Anacardiaceae > Mangifera > Mangifera indica. Next base: position 2,051,304 of record NC_058148.1, read on the forward strand.
TATTGTTAACTCAAAATATTGCATTTGCTAAACTATTATCTCAAATTATCAAGTTGAGGACTCATTTCCCAGATGACTTAATCAAGTCAATAAAGCTAGATAATGCTAGTGAATTTACATCCAAGACATTTGATGATTATTATATGTTTATAGAAATTGATGTTGAACATCTAGTCCTGTATGTCTACACTTAGAATGGATTAACTAGGTCTCTTATCATGTGACTCTAGGTAATTGCACGTACTTTATTATTACAAACTCAATTACCAATTTCTATATGAGGACATTCTATATTACATATTATAATATTAATTTGTTTGTGACATTCTTCTTATCATCAACTTGATATATACTATTTGAGGATATTTGGTTATGTTGTATATGTCTCTATTGCACCCCTCAATACACAAAAAAGGGACCCTAATGTCATTTAAGAATTTATACAAGATATAATAAACCATACATTATCAGGTATTTGGAACCATTAACAAGTGATCCTTTTATTGTACATTTGATAGATTGTCACTTTGATAAAACAACATTCCCACATTTAAGGAAAAAGAAAATTCCCCCTAAAGTTAGGCATGAATTTACTTAACATTTGCCTATAGTGTCTCATATAGATCTTCGCACATCCTAAAGTGAAACTAAAGTTCAAAGGATAATGAGTTTACAAATTATTATTAATCAAATGTCTGATGCATTTGTAGATACTGCAAAAATGACAAGATCACACATATCTGCTGCTAATGCACTAGCAAGAATCAATATGACTACTGAACAATCCATTAAACTTATAACTGATCAATCTACTGTATACTAGGAGTATGGTAGACCTATTAGATCAAACGACACTATCCTTTGAAAAAAAAGACAAATAATTAAATAAATATAAATCATGATGATCTTAAAATGATTGAAAAATCTATAATCTCTAATATTCCTCTAGAAGAGGTTATAGTCCCTGAAGAGACTCAAAGCCCTGAAGTGGCATAAACCCCTAAAAAATAGGAAAATAAGAATACTAAAATATCTATAAATTAAGCTTATACACAAGAGATGTGGAACTGTAAAATGATTAACATTGATGTTGTATTATCATTCATAATAGTTATTGAAATTATGAATGATAATGATTTTGAACCACGTATTGTAGATGAATGCCAACAATGGCATGATTGGCTTAAATAGGAAGAAATGATTTGAGAAAAATTAACTTCACTTATAAAACATCAAATGTTTGGGTTTGTAGTCCCAACACTTAAAAACATCCAACCTGTTGGATATAAATGAGTATTTGTGAGAAAAATGAAATTGCTAGATATAAAGCAATGCTTGCAGGCCAAGGTTTTTCCCTAAGGCTAGGTATAAATTTTGATAGAACATATGCACTTGCTATGGATATAATCACATTCAAATATTTAATTAGCTTAATAGTTTGTGAAGGACTGGATATGCATCTAATAGATGTAGTTACTACTTATTTGTGTAAGAACTTGGATACTAAAATTTACAAGAAACTCCCTAAAAGATTTAAATTGTTTGAAGTAAAAAAAGTTAATCCGAGAGACATATACTTAATTAAGTTAGAAAGATCATTGTACGGATTTAAACAATTCAAAAGAATGTGGTACAATCGATTCAATGAATATTTGAAAAAAAGACTATGTGAATAACTTTATATACCCTTATGTCTTTATAAAAAAGTTAAAATTGAGATTTGTCATTGTAATAGTTTATGTTGATGTCATAAATTTAATTAGGACTGATGAAGAACTCTAAAAAACAGTTTAATACATAAAAAAAAAAAATTGAGATGAAGGATTTAGGAAGAACAAAATATTGTCTTGGCCTATAGATCGAGTACAACTCAAATGGAATACTGTAATACCCTCAAATATGTTTCAGGGGTAATTATGTCTTTTAACCCTATTTAGAGATATTTCCAGTCATCTTTCCAATGATATATAGCTTGTATGAATTAAAGATCTTTTGGACTGTTAAATATTGTTTGAACCAAAAGGACTATTTTACTAAATAAACAGGGGAGAGTTTTTGCCACTAATTTCATCTCATGTTTTAACTGTCTTAGCTAATGAATTATGAGTTCTATTATATCTTGTTGGAAATCTCTTTGAATCCTCTTTCCAATGATATATAAATTGTATGAATTAGAGATTACTTGGATTGTTAAATATTGTATAAACCAAAATGACTGCTTTACTAAATAAACAGGGGAGAGTTTTTACCATTGATTTCATCTCACGTTTTAACTGTCTTAGCTAATGAATTATGAGTGATATTATAGCTTGATGGAAATCTCTTTCAATTCTCTTGTCAGTGATCTATAGCTTGTATAAATTGGGGATCATTTGAACTATTAAATATTGTATGAACCATAAGGGCTACTTTACTAAATAAATAGAGGAGTCAAGTTTTTGCCATTGATGTCATTTCATGTTTTGACTGTCTTATCTAATGAATTATGAGTGCTATTATAGCTTGTTGGAAAGATCTTTGAATCTTCTTTCCAATGATATATAGCTTGTATGAATTAGACACTGTTTGGACTGTGAAATTGTATGAAATAGAAGGCTACCCTGTCAAATAAACAAGGTTATGAATAGTATTTCATAGTTTTGGAAGGAAAAAGAAAGAAAAGGAAGGAACAAAAAGGAAAGGAAAGAAAGAAGAGAAAAAAAAAAAAAGAAGAAAAGAAAGAAAAACAAGAAAAGGAATTCGGGGCTTAAGATTTAGGGGTCATCTTAAGAATATGGTCTAGTGAATTATGAATAGATTTAGATGGAAGAAAGATTAGTAAGATATAAGACACGCATGCATGCTATAAACTATGAGGGGCACTTTACACTATACCGCTTGTAGTAGGCACATCCACAGTAGGACACGTCCGTAGTAGGACATAGACCCCAGTAGGGTCCGCTCGTAGTAGAGCTCAATTCAAATTTAGAAATGGTGTAGTAAAAGAAAGAAAGAGAGCTCGAGCTTAGAAAAGTGTCAAATCCTTATAGTTAGCTTCTAGAAAGTACCAAATAGACACCAAATGGGACAAAGTTAGACCCAAATAGCAAAGAATGAACTAGATTATCCCCTTGATTTCTTATAGAGGTTGTGAGTGAGGTTTAGTCCCGAGAGTGAGTTAGAACAGGAAAAGAGATAGTTTACTTAATTCTTTCCCCTTATTGAGTGTTCTTATCACTCATTTCCTTTTCTTTCATGATTGTAGGTACAAGTGATCAAGGTAACCGCGAGGTAGGGTCAAGTCAGCGTAGGTAAATCTGGCTGGAGCAGGTTATCTCTAGTTTATATTACATGTATATGTCGCATGTTCTTATTGCTTTTGGACCTTTTTGGGATGATTGCATAGTTGTATATGATTACTCCATGTTTTTAGATGCTTTTAGATGAGTTTTCATATGAGTATATACATCTTTTGTTTACTTCCAGATTTTCAGTTTTCTTAAAATACTTTCTAAATACTTTTAGCGATGCGTTCATTTTAAAATATTTTTAAAAGAAAAAAATGGACGCTCTGGATATTAATTTGTAACATTTCTCCTTCAGTGTGTAGTACTTCTAGGGAGGGATTTACAAGTTGGTATCAGAGCATGATTTTGGGAACCCAAAAGATATTTTCTAAAGCAAAATGGAGTAATCCAAAATAATATAGAGATGGAATACCCTCCAACCATGCTGACCACCCTCGCAGCCGATCACTGTAAGTTAAGTTTTCTCTTATACTTGTTTAGTTTTATGAAACTAATGTGTTTATTTTTAGGACCTATGAGTCAAACACCAGTAGATCCCTCTCAGAGGAGCCAGAGTGAAAGAGCAGCTCCTTAGGTACCCCAGGGGGCACTCAGTGCATATGATGTGTGGGAGATTTTCAGAGAGATGATGAGAGAGCATAGAGGTGCTCCTACGTAGGGACGTGAGATGGCGCATACGTCGCCAACTCAGAGACATGATATGAGGGAGGTTACTTCAGCATCTATAACAGCCCTAGTGAGGACTCAGTTGCATCCTATTTTCAACCTTTCTAGTATGCATCAACCTCAAAAATTTGATGGTACAAAGGACCCAATAGCAACTGAAGAGTGGTTGGAATCTGTAGAAAGTGCAATAGCCCTATTTGACATAATCGACCAGGCGAGAGTGAGATATGTTATCTATCTTTTCAAGTCAGGGGAAAGAATATGGTGGAACTTAGTCAGGGAGACGGTCAATGTCTCAAAGATGACATGGTCTGAGTTCAGACGCTGATTTGAGGCAGAGTACAGGGGCATTGATGTTACTTGTATTAGGGCCTAAGAGTTCATCAATTTAGTGCAAGAGACAAATTCTGTAAAAGAATATTCCACGTAATTTAATCAATTGCCCTAGTATGCCCTTGAGATACCTAGTACAAAGATGGGGCATATGCAAAAGTTTGTGTACAGTTAAGATCCAGAGATAGCTCAAGATGTTATGACAGGGGTGCAGCCACCCAAAACGTATACAGAGGCTCTCGATAGAGCTTTGAGGGTAGAGGTTTTTGCGAGGAGGAGGTTTGGTCAGACCACAGGGTAAAATGTTACACCTCCTACTATCATGCCAGTTCCTCTGATGAGTAGTGGTTCAGCTTCAGCACAGAGAGACCTTCTTCCAGACTGAGACAGGAAGGGTAAACGACCTCTTTAGTTTAGAGGCATGAAAAAGAACTGGAAGAGTGGAAAGAAACAAAGAGGATTTGAGATACCAGCTTGCCAGAAATGTAGGAAGCAACATAGAAGAAAGTGTTTGATAGGCTAGACAGTTTGTTTCAGATGTCGTTAGCCTAGACATATTGCTTGCTTTTGTACAACTACCCTAGTGAGAGTAGAGTAGCAGCAGCCTATAGGAGAGGTCACAACCAGAGTTTATACGATCACCCAGGGACTAATAGAGGCTAGCCCATCAGCAGTCACGGGTCAGATTTTCTGTCTTGATACTCCTCTTTATGTTTTAGTTAATTGTAGGGCTACTCATTGTTTTATAGCCAAGAGTTTGCTTGAGAGGTTAAAGTTACAACCCATTAGAATAGCCTAGAAGATTATCATCGAGTTACCTAATGGGGGGTCAGTCATTAGTGAGATGATGTTGTTAGGACAGAGTATTATGATTCAGGGTCAACAGTTACTAGTAAACCTGATTATATTTGAAATGTCAGATTTTGACATGATTATAGGGATGGACTTTTTGGGGAGATACAGAGCTAAGATTGATTATAAAAAGAAGAAAGTGAGATTTAACCTGGACTCTAGAGATCAATTTGAGTTTGGTGAGAGTCATATCTAGAGTTTGATGATCAGTATGTTGAAAGCTAGTAAAATGTTAAAAACATGGTGTACAGGATATTTGGCTCATATAGTGGGCAAGGCTGAGTTAAACCTAACTATTGATGAAACGCTAGTGGTATGTGAGTTTCCATATATGTTTCCAAGTGAGCTACCAAGATTAGCTCCTGAGTGAGAGGTTGAGTTTAGTATAGAGTTGGCACCTGGCACAACACCTATTTTAAGAGCACCCTATCAAATGGCCCTTGCTGAATTACAAGAATTGAAAAAACAGCTTCAAGAGTTATTAGATCATGGTTTTATCAAACCGAGTCATTCTCCTTGGGGAGCTTCCATCCTATTTGTGAAAAAGAAAGATGGGTCTATGAGGATGTACATCGATTACAAAGAGCTAAATAAAGTCACAGTTAAGAATAAGTACCTGTTACCGAGGATTAATGACTTATTTGATCAGTTGAAGGGATTCATGGTCTTCTCCAAGATAGATTTGAGATCTGGTTATCACTAGGTGAGAGTGGTAGAGAAGGATATACCTAAAATAGCTTTCCGAACAAGGTATGGCCACTTTGAGTTTGTAGTAATGTCGTTCGGATTGACAAATGCCCCTGTAGTATTTATGGATTTGATGAACAGAGTATTCCATGACTGCTTGGATAAATTTATTATGGTATTTATTGATGATATCTTAGTGTATTCTTACAGTCGAGAAGAGCATGAGCAGCACTTAAGGTTTACCCCCCAAAGGTTGAGAGAGAAACAACTATATGCCAAATTCTCAAAATGTGAATTTTGGCTAGATAGAGTTACCTTTTTAAGGCATGTGATTTCAGTAGAGGGTATATCCACGGATCTTAGTAAGATCGAGACAATAGTTGAATGACAGAGACCAAAGATAGTCAAGGAGGTTCGTAGTTTCCTAGGTTTAGCGAGGTATTACCGAAGGTTTGTGGAGGGATTTGCCAGATTAGCTAGACCTCTTACAACCCTCATAAAGAAAGCAACACCATTTCAGTGGTTAGATACTTGTGAGACAAACTTCCAAGAATTGAAAAGAAGATTGACTACTGCTCCGGTGTTAACACTCCCAGAGGAGGGAGTTAAGTATGATTTATACACTGATGCCTCACACGGTGGTTTATAAGCAGTGTTGATGTAACGAGGCAAGGTGATAGCATATGCCTCAAGACAATTGAAAGAATTCGAAACCCGATACCCTACTCATGATTTGGAGTTAGCAGTGGTAATTTTTGCTTTGAAAATCTGGAGACACTATTTGTATGGGGTAAGATGTAATATTTATACTGACCATAAGAGTCTCAGATATTTCTTCACTCAGAAGAAGTTAAATATGAGACAGAGGTGATGGCTCGAGTTAGTAAAAGACTATGACTGTGATATTAAATACCATCCAGGCAAGACTAATATGGTTGTAGATGCCCTTAGTAGAAATGTGATGATATCATAACTAATAGTCCAAAGAAAAATTCAGAGAGATATGGACCAGGAACAAATTGAGCTTGTGATTGGAGCCCTCGTCAGATTAGAGATTCAACCTACTCTCATAAGTGAGATTCGAGAGGCTCAGACACAAGATAAATAGTGTCAACAGAAAATTCAGAATTTTCAAAAGGGTCTCGAGACAGATTTTCAAGTATCAAATGGAATTCTCAAATTCAAAGATTGAGTATATGTTCCTCAGATGACTGAATTGAGGCAGAGAATTCTTACAGAGGCTCATAGTTCTCTTTACACTGCCCACCCTTGGGGTGTAAAGATTTTTCAGGATTTAAAAAGACATTTTTAGTGGTCAGGCATGAAAAGGGATATAGGTGAGTTTGTTACTAGATGTCTCACATGTCAGCAAATTAAGGCTGAACACTAGAGACTATCAGGGTTACTTCAGCCTCTGCCTATTCTAGAATGGAAATGGGAGCATATCTCTATGGACTTCATCAGTAGACTCCCTAGAGTTCAGAATGGATGTAATGCTATCTGGGTGATTATGGATAGATTGACTAAGTCAGCTCATTTTCTGCCCATCAATGATACTACTATAATAGATCAGTTGGGGAGATCATATGTTAGGGGGATTATTAGATTACATGGTGTACCCAAGATGATAGTATCTGATCGTGATACAAGATTTGTATCAGCTTTCTAGAAGAGTCTCCAAAGATCCTTGGGTATTAATTTGGCATTTAGTACAGCCTATCATCCTTAGACGGATGGTCAGACGAAGAGGATTAATCAGATTTTGGAATATATGTTGAGAGCTTGTTGTCTAGATCATAAAACTATATGAGTAGAAATGTTACCCTTGGTAGAGTTTGCTTATAATAATAGCTACCAGACAACTATTCAGATGGCACCTTATGAGGCATTATATGGTAGGAGGTGTCGTTCCCCTCTTCACTGGGATGAGATAAGAGAGAGAGATGTGTTATCCAACTCTTTTGGGCCTGAATTGACCCAAAAAATGATTGATGATGTCCAACTGATCAGGCAAAGAATAAAATAGGCCCAGGATCGACATAAAAGTTAGGCAGACCATCGACGCCGAGACTTGGAATTCAATGTAGGTGAATTTGTCTTTGTAAAGGTTGCTCCATTCAAACATTTGATGAGATTCGAAAAGAAAGGAAAGCTAGCTCCCAAATTTATTGGTCCATATGAGATAATTGAAAGAGTTGGTAAAGTGGCTTACAAATTGGCTTTACCAACGAGTATAGACTGGATTCATAATATATTTCATATCTCATCATTGAGGAAATGCCTTGGTGATCAATCCCAAGTCGTGAATACAGATGATATTAAGTTATCAGAAGACCTTAGTTATGAAGAAAGACCGATTTAGATACTTGACAGGAGAATTAAACAACTAAGGAATCGACATATTCCTCTAGTAAAGGTTTTATGGAGAAACCAAAAGGTAGAGGAGGCCACCTAGGAAATGGAGCAAACCATAAAGGAGAAGTATCTAGAGTTGTTTTTGTGAATTCCAAGGACGAAATTCTTGTGAGGGGGGAAGAGTTGTAATACCCTCAAATATGTTCCAGAGGCAATTATATCTTTTAACCCTGTTTGGAGATATTTCCAATCATATGTGTGTGTTTTTAGATATATATATATATATATAGATATATATAAAAAAATCAAATATGTTTCGAGGGCAATTACATCTTTTAACTCTATTTTGAGATATTTCCAACTGTGTGTGTGTGTTTTTAGATATATATATATATAGATATATATATATATATATATATATATATATATATATATATATATATATATATATATATATATATAAAGCACACACATATATATATAATAATATATTGAAAAAGTATGTAGATATATATGTTGGAGAGAAAAGTCAATAAAGGAAACCTTCACCTTTTGCTTTTTCCATCATTCTCTCATCTCTTCCAGAAGAAGGCAGTCTTTTTCCTTTCTTTGTTGCATTTTGTAAGAACAGTGAGTGATTTTATGAGGGTTTTGGAAGATAAATAAGGAAAAAAAGAGCCTTGGTAACCAAAATATCTCTTCCTTTTCCCTTTACCGAAGTATATATATATTGGATGCATGTTATATGAATATGTTAGTATGTTTTTGTGTTGATTTAAGGTGATTTTGGTGATAAAGGAAACAAAACAAAGAGAAGGGAGCCAACTTGCAAAGATTGGCTTGAAACAAGGTAAGGGGGTATCAACCTTGATATGTTGCATGTTTTAGGCTTTTGGTTCTTTGGATCTATGTTATAAATGATGATTTTGAAGTTGAAAAATATTGTTTTGCTATTTGGGATGTCTATGTGTGTGATTTTGTTCAACTTGATATATACTATTTGAGGATATTTTGTTATGTTGTATATGTCCCTATTGTACCCCTCAATACACAAAAATAGGACTCTAACGTCGTCTAAGAATTTATACAAGATATAATAAACCATACATTATCAGGTATTTGGAACCATTAATAAGTGATCTTTTTATTGCACATTTGATAGATTGTCACTTTGATAAAACAACATTCCCACATTTAAGGAAAAAGAAAATGCCCCCTAAAGTTAGGCGTGAATTTACTTAGCATTTGCCTATCGTGTCTCATCTAGATCTTCGCACATCCTAAAGTGAAACTAAAGTTCAAAGGATAATGAGTTTACAAATTATTATTAATCAAATGTCTGATGCATTTGTAGATACTGCAAAAATGACAAGATCACACATATCTGCTGCTAATAGACTAGCAAGAATCAATATGACTACTGAACAATCCATTAAACTTATAACTGATCAATCTACTATATACTAGAAGTATGGCAGACCTATTAGATGAAATGATACTATCCCTTGAAAAAAAAGACAAATAATTAAATAAATATAAATCATGATGATCTTAAAATGATTGAAAGATCTATAATCTCTAATATTCCTCTAGAAAAGGTTATAGTCCCTGAAGAGACTCAAAACCCTGAAGTGGCATAAACCCCTAAAAAATAAGAAAGTAAGAATACTAAAATATCTATAAATTAAGCTTCTACACAAGAGATGTGGAACTGTAAAATGATTAACATTGATGTTGTATTATCATTCATAATAGTTATTGAAATTATGAATGATAATGATTTTGAACCACGTATTGTAGATGAGTGCCAACAATGACATGATTGGCCTAAATGGGAAGAAGCGATTTGAGCAAAATTAACTTCACTTATAAAACATCAAATGTTTGGGTTTGTAGTCCCAACACTTAAAAACATCCACCCCGTTAGATATAAATGAGTATTTGTGAGAAAAATGAAATTGTTAGATATAAAACAATGTTTGCAGGCCAAGGTTTTTCCCTAAGCCTAGGTATAAATTTTGATAGAACATATGCACTTGCTATGGATATAATCACATTCAAATATTTGATTAGCTTAATAGTTTGTGAAAGACTGGATATGCATCTAATGGATGTGGTTACTACTTGTATAAGAACTTGGATACTATAATTTACAAGAAACTCCCTAAAAGATTTAAATTGTTTGAAGCAAAAAGAGTTAATCCAAGAGACATATACTCAATTAAGTTAGAAAGATCATTATACGGATTTAAACAATTCAAAAAAATGTGGTACAATCGATTCAATGAATATTTGAAAAAAAGACTATGTGAATGACTTTATATGCCCTTATGTTTTTATCAAAAAGTTAAAATTGAGATTTGTCATTGTAATAGTTTATGTTGATGTCATAAATTTAATTAAGACTGATGAAGAACTCTAAAAAACTATTTAATACATAAAAAAAAAAAAATTTGAGATGAAGGATTTAAGAAGAACATAATATTGTCTTGGCCTATAGATCGAGTACAACTCAAATGGAATACTATAATATCCTCAAATATGTTTCAGGGGCAATTACATCTTTTGACTCTGTTTGGAGATATTTCCAATCGTATGTATGTGTTTTTAGATATATATATATATATATAGATATATATAAAAAAAAAAACACACACACACACATATATATATAATAATATATTGAAAAAGTATGTAGATATATATGTTGGAGAGAAAAGTCAATAAAGGAAACCTTCACCTTTTGCTTTTTCCATCATTCTCTCGTCTCTTCCAGAAGAAGGCAGTCTTCTTCCTTTCTTTGCTACATTTTTTAAGAATAGAGAGTGATTTTAGGAGGGTTTTGGAAGATAAATAAGGAAAAAAAAAGCCTTGGTAACCAAAATATCTCATCCTTTTCCCTTTACCGATGTATAGATATATTGGATGCATGTTATATGAATATGTTAGTATATTTTTGTGTTGATTTAAGGTGATTTTGGTGATAAAGGAAGCAAAACAAAGAGAAGGGAGTCAACTTGCAAAGATTGGCTTGAAACAAGGTAAGGGGGTATCAACCTTGATATGTTGCATGTTTTAGGCTTTTGGTTCTTTGGATCTATGTTATAAATGATGATTTTGAAGTTGAGAAATGTTGTTTTGCTATTTGGGATGTCTATGTGTGTGATTTTGTTCATAGCAGAAAGTTGCATAATATTTACAGTTTTACCACTGAATTCGTCCCACGTTTTGGCTACCTCATCTAATGAATTATGAGTTCTATTATATCTTGTTGGAAAGCTCTTTGAATCGTCTTTCCAATTATATATAGCTTGTATGAATTAAAGATTATTTGGACTGTTAAATATTGTATGAACCAAAAGGATTGCTTTACTAAATAAACAGGGGAGAGTTTTTGCCATTGATTTCATCTCACATTTTGACTACCTTAGCTAATGAATTATGAGTTCTATTATATGTTGTTGGAAATCTATTTGAATTCTCTTTCCAATGATATATATCTTGTATGAATTAAAGATCATTTGGACTGTAAAATATTGTATGAACCAAAAGGACTACTTTATTAAATAAACTGGGAAGAGTTTTTGCCAATGATTTCATCTCACGTTTTGACTACCTTAGCTAATGAATTATGAGTACTATTATAGCTTGTTGGAAAGCTCTTTGAATTCTCTAGTCAGTGATCTATAGCTTGTATAAATTGGGGATCATTTGTACTGTTAAATATTGTATGAACCACAAGGGTTGTTTTACCAAATAAACAGAGGAGTCAGGTTTTTGCCTTTGATTTCATTTCATGTTTTTACTGTCTTATATAATGAATTATGAGTACTATTATAGCGTGTTGGAAAGCTCTTTGAATACTCTTTCCAATGATATATAGCTTGTATGAATTAGACACTGTTTGGACTGTGAAATTGTATGAAACATAAGGCTACCCTGTCAAATGAACAGGGCTATGAACAATATTTCACAGTTTTGGAAAGGAAAAGAAAGAAAGGAAAGAAAGGAGAGAGAAAAAAAAAGAAGAAGAAAAGAAAGAAAAACAAGAAAAGGAATTCGGGGCTTAAGATTTAGAGCTCGTTTCAAGAATATGGTTTGGTGAATTATGAATAGATTTAGATAGAAGCAAGATTAGTAAGATATAAGACACGCATGCATGCTATGAACTATAAGGGGGCACTTTACACTACACCGCCTGTAGTAGGGCATGTCCGCATTAGGACACATTCGTAGTAGGACATAAACCCCAGTAGGGTCCACTCACAGTAGAGCATGCTAACAGTAGAGTTCAATTCAGATTCAGAAATGGTATAGTGAAAGAAAGAAAGAAAGAGAGCTCGAGCTCAGAAAAGTGTCAAATCCCTATAGTTAGCTTCCAGAAAGTATCAAATAGACATCAGATAGGACAAAGTATGACCCAAATAGTAAAGAATAAACTAGATTATCCCCTCGATTTCTTATAGGGATTGTGAGTGAGGTTGAGTCCTAAGAGTGAGTTAGAACAGGAAAGGAGATAGTTTACTTAATTCTTTCCCCTTACTAAGTGTTCTTATCACTCACTTCCTTTTCTTTCATGATTGTAGGTACAGGTGATTGAGGTAACTACGAGGCAAGGTTAGGTCAGCGTAGGTAGTTCCGGTTGGAGCAGGTTATCTCTAGTTTATATTACATGCAACAGTCACATGTTCTTATTGCTTTTGGACTTTTTTGGGATGATTGTATAGTTGTATATGATTACTCCATGTTTTCAGATGTTTTCAGATGAGTTTTCATATGAGTATATACATCTTTTGTTCGCTTTCAAATTTTTAGTTTTCTTAGAATACTTTCTAAATACTTTTAGTGATGCGTTCATTTTAAAATATTTTTAAAAGAAAAAAATAGATGCTCTAGATATTAATTCGTAACATTTCTCCTTCAGTGGGTAGTACTTCTAGGGAGGGATGTTACAAATACTTATCCATTAATCATCTTATATTGAAAAATTGCTAAAACACTTTACTATTGGTAAGGTTCATCCTTTAAGTACGTCAATGGTCATTCAGTCTCTTAATCTAAAGAAGGACTCATTTCTTCATAAAAAAAAAGATGAAAAGATACTTGGTCTTGAAATATCATACCTTAATGTCATTGGAGCCCTATTATATTTGGCCCAATGCACTAGACCAAATATATCTTTCACAGTGAATTTATTAGCCCAATTTACCTCGTACCAACTCGTCACCACTAGAATGGAATCAAGCATATATTTCATTACCTATTTGAGATTCTTCTATTTTATCAAATCCTCTAAAAATCCTAGTTTGATTAGAAATGCAAATATTGGCTATCTTTTTTACCCTTATAAGGGCTACTCGCAAACGAGATATATTTTTACTTATAATAACATAACAATATCATAGAGCTCCACCAAACAGACTTCGGTTGCAATATCTTCAAATCATTCAGAGATTCTAGCTTTCTATGAAGTTAGCCAAGAATGTTTATAGTTACGGTTTGTCATTCATCATATCTGAAATACATACAATCTTTCTTTTACAACAAATACTTCTTCCATTTTATATAAAGAGAATGCAAGATATATTGCCCAAATTAGAGGCGGATATATTAAAGGAGACAGAACCAAACATATCTCTCCGAAGTTCTTTTATACTCACGAATTCTAGTAGAGTCAAAAGATTAATATCAAACAACTACGATCTAATGATAACCTTGCACAATTTGTTTACTAAGACAATCTAACATCACCATTTGACAAGTTAGTGTACAACATCAGTATACAGCGACTCAACAAACAACTAAATTAATTATACTATAATTAGGGAAAACATTCATCAGGGGGAGCAAATTGTTTAAAATGTGTCACATATTAAACAAAATGTGCACTATACTCTTCTTTCCTTCACTAGGTTTTGTTCTACTAGGTTTTTTTAGTAAAGTTTTTAATAAGGTAATTTAAGTATGTCCAACCTCACTTTATAAAATATTAAATAATGTTCTTATGCTTTGGTTTTTATCCTATTGAGTTTTTCTTTAGCAAGGTTAATGTAATTATTTATAAGTGATGGAAATCCAAAGGAGAGTGATATGAAATGGTGGCATTCCACTTGTTAAAATTAAAAGAAGATTAGGCATTGCATTTATCGTCAAAGTCTCTGTTTATGACATTAAGAACAAAATATGTGTGGACATATTTAAGGTAATTAACAGCAAGTCAATATTTTGGGCATATAGGGTGGTGGATAATGCATATAAATACCCCCTTCCTTTTGTAATATGACCTTCTAAATTTACATAAGGTCTTACTCTCCTCTTAATTCTTCATTCACTTCAATTTTCTTTGCATAAATTTTACTCTTCTCTCAATTTTTAATTTAACCCAGTTCTCCCTAAATTATTGTTATTATATTCATAACTGTATAGATACCAACATGCTTTATTACTATTTTACATCAAATATATAGGAATCAAACTAATGAAAGATTGCAATGCTTTTTTTTTTTGGTAAGTAAATATTGCAATGTTAACGCACATGACATCAATATTGTACAACGTGTGACTTACATTTTCTCGTCAAGGTACAAATTTTAAAACACTTTTTCACCCTAAATCACAATTGTTCATCCAGAACGTAAGTCCATTAAAAGCCTAATGTAATAAGTGCAACACAGTAGTTTTACCATCCAAAATTTTAGAAAAAAAGTAGAAATAATAACACTTCCAAACTCAAATAGTAACACTTTCAATTTTTATATATTAAGTGTAGAAATTCTACCTGCCACAACAGTCACCCATCCAAACTCAAGTTAACTATACCTACAAACCACCAAAGCCAAACACATTGGACAAACTGAAACATGGATTTGGGTTGTTGACATGTGAGAATATGTTATTTTAAATTTAAATAGTAAATATTTGTCGATTCATCATATTTTAAGTGGGACATAGTTATTTGCCTATAATAATATAACAATAATTCTTAAATGTTGGCCCTTTATTTTTAAATACGGGGAAGACTTTTAGACATAATGAATACAACAAACTTTTTGCAAATAGAGTGTTCTAAGTCAATGTTCTCTTTTTCAATATTTGTAATGCTACAGTCTCTAATTTTTAGTTTTAATTGAGTATTTAAATAATATATTATAATATAATTTTATTTTATTTTATTTTTAATTCAAAATTATCTAATTATATAATAATATATTATTAAAAAATCTAATTCAATACTCAAAACTGAGTATAAATAATTTTATTGCTCTCAGTATATGTAATCTTTTCGTAGATCTCTTGTTAACAATCTTAGCTAACTATATTTCAGCTTGTCCACATAAAAAGAATGATAATATAATATAAAATGTCCGATTTATATCTTGACCCCCTGTTTGAAAACTTTGATGGACTGATTAAATTGGTTTGATGAGGGCCTTATAGTCATTGTAGTTTGGGTTAACTCATCTAATTCAACTATGAGTTAATCCAGCTAATTTGGCATCCACCATACCATCATACCACAATTTTGTTTGATTATTCATTATTCTAATGTTTATCATTTGGTGATACTCAAATCAAATTCAATTTGATAAAGAACATGTATCAAATACCATCCAATCATAATCTTCTTTGGTAAAATATTTTTCTATGGTTTATTTAATTTGTCAGTAGTTTGACTGATAGCTCGACCTATCAAGATACATACTAGCCCTTTAATTGGGTCAATCTTCAATCTTGATTTGAAACATTGATCTCATTATGCACTCTGGTTCAACTTTTCTAATAGGGAAATTATAATAAATACCCATTTTACCGCTCTATTAAGTAAAAATGCCTATTTTTCTTACTTTTAAGCAAAAATGCCCATTTTTCCTATTCCTAACAAAAATACCCTAAACTTTTTTTAAAATACTAAAATTACCTATCACCACATCTATATAAACTCTCTCACTCATTATTATCACACACACTTCTCATATCATTCAAACACTTACTCTCACTCTCATTTTTACTCAATATCAATTAGTACGGATTTGTTTGGAAGGAAAAAATTCGTATTTCTTAATTCGAATCGAAAAAAGATATTTATACGAATCTTAACTCAAAACTTAATTTTATTTGTTAAATTTAGTTTGTATGTCATGTAAAGGGGGCATTTGAATATTAGATAATAATATAGAGGTTAAATGAAATGTTAAAAAAATATGGGGGGCATTTTGATATTACAATTTATATAAAGGATTTAAATAACATGTTAATAATAGATAGGTATATTTTGATACAAGACAATATACAAGGGTGTTAAATGAGGTGTTAGATAATTATGGGGGGTCAAAAAAATGTTATAAAAATATGAGGGGTATTTTGATAGTAAACATTTTAAGAGCATTATAAATGAAATTTTAGGAATAGATAGATGTATTTTGATATGAGACAACATGCAAGGGTGTTAAATGAAATGTTAGGTAATTATAGGGGTAAAATGAAATATTATAAAAATATAGGAGGTTTTTTGATAATACATAATAAATGAAGGATTTATATAATAGGTTAAGAATAAAAAGATGTATTTTGATACAAGACAACATAAAATGGTGATAAATGAAAGGTTAGATAATTATAGGGGGTTAAAGAGATGTTAGAAAAAATCAATAAAACTATGTGTACCCATTTTTGGTACACAATTTGTGTACACAGATGAGGTGTTATCATGTGATTGGATGTTTCTTTATCATATGATCACACATGTTTTAAAATTACCTAATTACATGATAACACATCACTGTGTACATAAATTGTGTACAAAAAATGGGTACACATAGCATTGCTCAGAAAAAATATAGGGGTATTTTGATATTACTTAATATATGAAGGATTTAAATAACATGCTAAAAATAAATAAATGCATTTTGATACAAAGAAACATACGAGGGTATTAAATAAAATATTAGATAAGTATAAGGGGCTAAATAAAATATTATAAAAATATGGGGTACTTTAATATTAAATATTGTAAGAACGTTTTAAATGAAATGTTAAAAATAGATAGTTACATTTGATGCAAGATAACATACAAGATTGTTAAATAAAATGTTAGATAATTATAAAGGGTTAAATGAAATATTAGAAAAATATGGGGGTATTTTGATATTAGACATTGTAAGAATGTTTTAAATGAAATATTAAGAGTAGATAGATGCATTTTGATACAAGATAACATACAAGGGTGTTAAATAAAATGTTAGATAATTATAGAGGGTTAAATGAAATATTATAAAAATATAGAGGGTATTTTGATATTAAACATTGTAAAAACGTTTAAATGGAATGTTACGAATAGATCGATGCATTTTGATACAAGATAACATACAAGGGTGTTACATAAAATGTTAAATAATTATAGGAGTTAAATGAAATATTAGAAAAATATATAGGGTATTTTGATATTAATCATTGTAAGATTATTTTAAATAGTTATTACAAATTTTTTTGTTATAAATGATTAATTTTTTTCAAAAATTTGTCATTATAGGATTGATAATTAAAATGGATAGTTATGCATCGGTTCGTTACCAAGGAGAATGGATTCAAGGTGATGACAACATAATGAAATATGTTGGAGGATCCAAACGATTGATTAAAATTCCTCATGGAACAACATTTAAGGGATTTATTCAACTTTTGAAGGAGTCTTACGATTTTGATCCAATGAAAAACTACCTTCAACTATCAATGAAGCTAAAAAAAATTGAGCTCGATTGCCCCGTGCAGATCCAAAATGATGAAGATGTCCAAGGTCTTATTGATATGTCTCAATACTTACAGGAATGTATTTCTGTTTTTGTTATATGTAACCTGATTGAAGGACTGGAGAAAGAAAAAAAAGATGATGAAAAAGAAATTAGTGGAGTGAAAAAAGAAGATGATTTGGAAAACTTGATTGATTTCAGTAATGACCCATTGTACATTGCAAACTTATGGGCTCATGGAAAGAAAGATAAGGTTCTCGACTGAGGTGACTTTGATGAAAATGATATGCCTGATATTCTTTCTGAAGAGGCAGAACTCAAGTATATGCCACTTGTTATCGAGGGTATGAATAGTTTACAACTTGAAGATCTTATTTCAGGTGGTGAAAATTATTCTAGGTTATTTTTTTACAATGTCCCCACTAATTCGTTTATATGGCTTCTTGATTTTCCTTCACAACCATCAATATCATCAGGTGGTACAAGATCAATCTAAGAGGAGAATGGTGTAAAGCTTGGTGATATTTTCCATAATAAAGTACAATTGAAAGATACTATAAAGCAATTTACCTTACTGAAAGGATTTCAATTCCAAGTCAAGAAGTCTGACAGAGAGCGATGGGATATTGATTGAAAGACTGAAAATTGGCAGTGGTATATACATGTAACCAAATCTAACCCACACATGTTCAGTTGATCAAATAATGTCACATCACAAACAAGTTGGGGCTCTAGCTTTAGGTCAATTAATGAGGTCAAAGTTTGTGTTGATTGATCGAATTTATTGGCCTAAAAAAGTAATTGTGGACATTGCCAACCAGTATAAAATTGACATTTCATATTCACAAGCTTGACGAGCAAGAAATTGGGCATTAAATTCATTAAAGGGCTCATCGGAGGAATCATTTATGCTTTTACCAGATTATTGCTATAATCTATAGTGTACCAATCTAGGAACCATTACTGCTATTGAAACGGATGATGACCATCGATTTAAGTATTTTTTATGGCATTAGGATGTTCCGTTCATACATTTAAAGAATATCTCCAACCTATTATTTGCATTGACGCTGCTTTATTTAAAGGTCGATATCTAGGTCATTTATTCCTTACGGTGGGCCTTGTGGTAATAACTAGATATATGCCATTGGTTTTGGTGTCGGTAAAAAAAAAGATCAAGAAACATGGTGTTGGTTTCTCAAGAAGATTAAAAAATGCATCCACGACCTTTCCAAGCTGGCGATAATCTTGGATCAACATTATGCTATATACTTTGCAATGGCTAAAGTCTTTCTGGGTGTCCACCATGGATGTTGTTGTCATCACCTTCTGTGTAACATGCGGGCAAAGTATAAACGAGACTTAAAGATAACGTGTTTAAACAAGTATTAAAATTTTATTCTGTTTAACTTTTTTATACATTTTGATCATAAAGTTCTCATATTATTTACCACCTTATAGGTTACGGGGGTATATTGGAAAGCCACGAAATCATACATAGAAGCAGATTTTGAGGCTATGATGCAATGAAACCTTAAACTAGGGCTTATCTACGAGAGGTCAGATTTGAGCATTAGAGTAGAGCATACTTTTCAGGGCATCAATACAACATCATGACAATTAATATTGTGGAATCATTTAACCCCCTTGTTAGACAAGCATGAGGTCTGTCTATCACGATGCTTATCGAGTTCATTCGTGTTGCCATGTAGTGACAGTTTTACAAAAGGAGAAACCATGCAAGTACGTACCCAATTGTTTATAATTATGTATTTGATCATGTGCTTCTTCCCTTATATTTGTTATTAACAAATGTGTTGTTAATATTTTTTAAAATTACAGATGAATGCCCTAACTTTGTCACCCCTTAGACAGAGGAGAAGATCAGTCGTCGTCTATCAAAGTCTGCACGCTTGGAAGTTTGACCAATTACACCTATTCGATATCAGGTTGTTAGTTTTGGTCGATACATGGGCATTATACACTTCAGTGAAATGTCTTGTACGTGTAGAAAGTTTTGGCTTTCATGTATTTTATGCAAGCATGTCATTGTTATTGCAAGACACATGAGGCTCACAAATGGCACATTAACTTAAACATCAACTCAAAGAAAACTCAAACGGGCTGAATCTCACGTCAACCCTGTAACCCTAAAGCATAACTCATCTCTGATGGAGGGCCGATGTAGCTGTGGCAGGAGAAATGTATGAACCAATACTCCAAAAAATTTGGTATCAAGTAGATGAAGAAGATGCCCAAAACATGTCCTCTCAAATAGTCAAAACTAATATGGGGTTAGTGTACATGTAATCCTAGACAATGCGGTGCGATATGCACAATATAACCTCTACCTAAAAGTGTCTGGACTCATCGGAGATTCGTAGCTCGCCTTCGACATGTTTCTTTTTACGAGAAGTATCCTGCAAAAAATTTTTTAAAATTCATAAGATATTTATAAAAAACAAATGTGTAAATAAATATAGAAATGACAAATAAAAAAACATAGAAAGATAAAAAAATAGAAAAACAATCAAAACAAAAATGACAAATTCTATATGTTGAAATACCATAGAATATCAACAATAAAAAAATCATTCAAAAATCTAAAAAATAGGAGTTCATTATCCTGAAACGGCGAAAATAAAAAAAATAGAACTGAAATTTAAATTTTATACGTTGAATATCCTAGAATGTCAGCAATCAAAAAATCATTTAGAAATCTGAAAAATACGAATCGATATATCCTGAAAGTGAGAAAATCAAAAAAACGATACTGAAATTTGAATTCTATATGTTGAAATATCCTAGAATGTCAACAATCAAAAAATCATACAGAAATCTAAAAAATACAAATCGATATATCCTAAAATTGTGAAATTCAAAAAAATGGAACTGAAATTCGAATTCTACATGTTGAAATACCCTAAAATATCAACAATAAAAAAATTATTCGAAAATCTAAAAAATATGAGTCGATATATCCTAAAATGATGAAATTCAAAAAAATGAAACTGAAATTTGAATTCTATATGTTGAAATATCGTAGAATGTCAACAATCCAAAAATCGTTTGAAAATCTGAAAAATACGAGTTGATAATCCTAAAACGGTGAAATTCAAAAAAGCAGAACTAAGATTTAAATTCTATACGTTGAAATACTCTAGAATGTTAACAATTAAAAAATTGTTCAGAAATCTAAAAATACAAATCGATATATCCTAAAACGGCAAAATTTGAAAAAATAGAACTGAAATTTGAATTCTATATGTTGAAATACCCTAGAGTGTCAACAATCAAAAAATCTTTTAGAAATCTGAAAATAGTGTTGATATATCCTAAAATGGGAAAAATAAAAAAAACAGAACTGAAATTCGAATTTTATATGTTGAAATACCCTAGAATATCAACAATTCAAAAATCGTTCAAAAATCTGAAAATACGAGTCTATATATCCTAAAATAATGAAATTCGAAAAAACAAAACTGAAATTTGAAATATATATGTTGAAATACCCTAAAGCGTCAACAATTGAAAAATCATTCAGCAATATGAAAATACGAGTCAACATATCCTAAAATAGTGAAAATTGAAAAAATGAAACTAAAATTCAAACTCTACATGTTGAAATCCCCTAAAATGTCAATAATCGAAAAATCATTCAGAAATCTGAAAAATACGAGTCGATATATCCTAAAATGGTGAAATTCCAAAAAATGAAACTGAAATTCGAAAATACAAGGCGATATATCCTATAAAGCAAAAAATCGAAATATCGATCAGAAATTTCGTTGTTACATCGTAAAATATGCCTAACAAGGCACAAAAATAAAAAAAACCGAATATCAATTCGAAAACTGTAACTTGAAAAACCCTAAAACAGGAAAAACAAATAAAAAATTCAAAAACTACACATCGAAAAACCCTAGATATGAAAAATATCAATTTAACCCCTAAAAAAATTTCTATTATAAACAAGTCCAATATTTATCCCTTGCCCCCTCAGCAATTTTCTAATCTCTAACAACCCCTACACTGTAAAAAAAAGCCAATTTCCCCCCAACCCACAGTTTTCACGGCATCAGCCCACTGTTTCATGTTAAATTTCCATAAGACCCCCTGTGGACTACCCCCTACCCTTGGTCCCTAGAAGTTTGAAAAAGCTAACTTTCCCCCCAACCCACATTCGATCTCTCCTGCCCGTGGGAGAATTCATTCGATCCGTGGGTTCCACTATTCCCACGAACCGAGTGCTGATGACTTCTAACCCATTTTTTGGCCAAAAGATGGTCATTTCTACCTCTAATTTCAACACAAATCAAATTTACATAGCCTATAACACAAAACCCCTCAAGAAATTCAACGAAAACAACCAAAAATCAAAACATTTTATGCATTGTTCAAAATCGAAACCCTAAAGTTTCAAACCTCAAAATCTTCCTCAAATCTCAATAATATGAACAATAACTTGATTCAAACAAAAGTATGAAAGATGTACCAACCTTTTTTGCCATTTTTGGTCGTCGAAAAATATGAAAATCGACAAAAATCTCTTCACTCATGGAATGACTGTGGGAAAGGAAAAATTCTTTGAATTTGCACAGTGGAACCATAGGAAAATAACGTGAAAAATAAGAAAAATTCTTGGTTTATATATAGGGGCAATTTGGTCATTTCACAAAATGGGGTATTTTTGCTTAAACCTGATTGTTTTGGGCAATTTCGTTTAGATGCCCTTAATTTTGGCCATTTAATATAATTTCCCTTTCTAATAATTTGTAAGTCTTATTAGTGTCGTTTCATGTTTTGAAAAAATATATGTTTCTTTAAGTTGAAAAAATTAATAGTAAGAAAAATAATTGTCCTGGAATTTTCAAGGAAGGGAAATCAATAGAATGTCCTACTTATAAGACAAGATTTGTTATATTTTTGGCAAGGAATCTCTATAAATATAGTAGAAAATTCATTACATATAACCATTTCATTAATTTTAATTTATTAAATATTAATATTTAATTGGAATAGATTATGGTAACCTTGTTTGATGAATTTTGTAATAATAAGATGATATGGACGAAGACTTGTGTCGGGTGTTGTTGATTAGTGTTGGATTCAAGTTTAAATTCAAACTCAGATCAAATTAATCAAGTTTGAGCCAAAAATTGGATCCATTTTCATTAAACGGGCCGAGTTTGAGTTGATTTGAATATTCAAATTTAAATAAATTGAATCTAAAGTTAAATTAGTTTTTATCCAAGTTTAAATTTTAACTTCTTGATGTTAAACCAATTTTGATGTAGCTTTATTTGAGTCAGGTTTGATTTAAACCACCCAATGTTTGATGTAATTCCAAACTTGTATCTACCAATTTTCAAAAACCCAAAGTCTCATCTATGAGTCAAATTTTGTTAAAATTTTTAGTTATATATAAAGGTAAAATCGTTATTTCAATAGTAATATTAAAAATATATATAATATTTCCTTTAGGTTTTAAAAATTAACAATTTCATTTCTGTTTAAAGTTTTCCAGTTTTAAAAAGTCATATTCTCCCCCTCCCCAAACCTAGGTTTTTTTCTTCACCTTTTTGACCACCATCTCCAATGTTGGTGACCTCCTTTTTCCATCTAACATTGTCGTCGTCATCTCTATCTCTTCACCTCTCCAACTACAAAACTCATTGATGGCAATGACTTTTTGTCTAGTTCAATCTAGAAGAAGTGTCATTTGGATGACATCTTCATCATCCAGACAACACTCATCTCTTCGTCTAGTGGTCAAAGATCTTGAAAGGGATTGAAGATTTGGAAATTGTCTCTTTGTCTCTTCTCTTCGTGGTCAGAGATCTGAAAATTGTCTCTTCGTCGTCCAGACGATGCAATTAACCTAAAACAATCGTCTCAGTATGACTTCTTTCTTGATGACAACTCGAACATAGAGAGGCAATCAAAGACAAAGTGAGGTGGTGGTCAAAAAAAGGGTAGTTAATTGAAACATTATGGGGGGAATGAATGTTTCAAAAAGTTTGGGGAGTGGCTAAAAAATATAAACTTGAAAAGTATGAAATCCTAGAGCTAAGAAGGAAAATGTAATTTTTCAAAGCTTGAAAAAGTTTTGGGGGACATTATTAGTTTTCAAAACTAAGATTAAAAAAAGAGATAAAATTTTAGTTTTTTTTACTAGATGATATTTTTCTATATAACAATAAATTTTAACCGAAGTTAGATAATGAATGAGTATTTAAATTTAAATATTTATAAATAAAAATTTAAAATTATACCAAATCTTGGGTGAAAATAGATCTTTTACCTTTAAAAAATTTACAAAAAAGCAAAAAATATAAAAAAAATAAAATCAACTTTTAATAGTCCATCCCGTAAAGTACGTGGGTTGGTTTATCTAAAAAAAAACTCGCAGGAGCATGACCCAGAAGGCTATAGGGAATACCCTGAGCTTTGGTATGACCCATAGTATAACCACATCTTTTGACAGCGCTTGGCATGACTTGAGCCGTGGAATACCAAGGCACTCCAAATTGTGTTCAGCCGGACCGGCCGTGAACCGTGCTGTTGATTAGGACTCACCAGGCAGATTAGATGACTTTCCTTTCAAATTGATTTAAGATAGAAAATGTGGATCCAGTTGCGTCCACGTGGCAGACTATTGTTACTTAATTTTTTTTAATTTCTTGTTTGAAATATATGGAAAGTTAAAATTAATTCGAGCACCGCACCAAATTTGTCATTTTGACCCACGTTATTAATTGAACCATTTTCCCAAAATTAAACTCTTAAAAATTGTATTTTTCAAAAAATTATGAAATTATTTAGTTTTTATATAAGCATGTTTGATTTTGAATTTAGATGCAAATATATGTTTTATGACTTGGTCTAGTTTTTTCTGGTTCTCCTCGATTTAATAATCTCTGCATCTTCGACTTAAAACGTGCTTCAGGTATATTCTTTCGTAATTATTTTTGTTACCCTATTTATCACAGTGTACTTTTAATGTCACAATTTAGTTATGTCTAATTAGAAAACTCCTAACCTTTCTAACGTATCATAAGACCAAAATTTAAAACCAAACTATCGCAAATGAAGGTGAGTTTATTGTTAGACTAATCGATATATCATTTAATATTCATGAACTAAAGTTTCAATAATTAAATTAATAAATACAGTCAAAGTCCTAATTATTTTGTTCACATATTGTAAAAGTATTTAAAAAGAATAGTAATGTTACTTCTACATATGGTAGATACTAATGAATATAAATAAATTGATATATCATTATACAATTATGTATTCTAATTTTTTTATATTTTTTATAATTTAAAATTACTTAATCATATAATAATATATCAATTTTCTTATCTTAATAGTAGCACTATTTATATATGAATTATTAAGTATTATTGTTATAAGAATTTATATTATCAAGTAATATTTTGTATATAAACGAATAAATATTAATGAAATAATGTATTATCATATAATTATATAATTTTAAATTACAGATAAAAATAAACTATTTAATTACATTAATTATATAGTAATATATAGCTTAAAATTATTTGCTAGTATGTTGAGTACTGCTTTATATTATCCATACCAAGTTTCCTTCTCATCTATTTTTATATTCAATTAGATTCTAATTTATTATCAAAGTGCTCTATAGCTTATGACACCATCTTGATACCATATTTTTAATACAAATTCATCTAATATTTTAAAAAGACTTTGTCAAAACCTTTCTAAAAAGGTCAAAACAAAATTTGTACAATATTTCCCACATGAGCTCATACATCTTTGTTGACTTATATTTTAAAAAATATGTATGTATTGATTAAAGGTATTTTTGTCATTTCATTGAAAAATGTAGTAGTAGAGATATACACAGTTTGGTTTGAGAGTTTTTTTAAACTAAACTGAAAAATACAATTTAAAAATTTTTTAAATCAAGCTAAATCGAAAAAATATAGTTTGATTCAATTTGAATTATGGTTTGAACCATAATTATTAATATCTTATAATACATAATACGTATCTTACAATACGATATAAATAAAAAAACAATACATATCATAAAATATATAGAATTAATACGATACAATAAACTTATAATATAATACAATACGTATCTTATGATACAGTACATATTACTGATATAAATTGATACATTTTTTTAAAGAAAATAATAATGTAGTAAGAGTGTGTAACATCCGGATTCAGGTATGTCAATAAACTCTACTTTCAAAATTACCCTTAGAGTTGATTTTATAACTTGTTGTTTAAAGAAATTGTAAAAGAATTATAGAAAACTACTAAATGAACAATAATTTTCAAATGGGATAAAACGGTCATTTTAGAAGGATTTAAGAGATAAAGTGGGAATGAAAATTGAATGGCACACTTGAAATTATATGGTGGTGCTAAGGGTTTTTGGTAATTGGCTAAGGATAAAATAACCATTTATGAAAAATGTTAAGGGTAAATTAGTCCAAAAAGATTATAAAACTCATCAACTATTCATTTTCTTCTTCCTTAGCTAAGAGTTTCCATAATTTTAGCTAAAATTTTTCCTTCAAGCAAAATTCATCAAAAAACCTAGCTAAACTACCTAATTTTCAAAGCCTCCAATTATAAAAAGTGTAGATTTATCAATTCTGGTAAGTTCTAAGATAAAAAATTTAATTTTTAACAGATATCAAGTTTAGGATTTTGATGGATGATTATATTTTTGGTTGATTAAGGTTGTTAGGAAGAAGAAAAAAAGGAGGATAAACTTAAATCACCTAATTAGCAAAGAAAAGGTAAGAATTTCATTCTTTACATACTTGAAGTAATTTGAGTTAGGTTATTTAAATAACCTTTACTTGTATAAGTGTGTAAGGTATTAGAATTAAAGTGATTTATGCTTAAAAGGATAAAGAAATTCATTAGGATTCATGATGTAATTTTTAGGCCATAAGGGTATTTTAGACATTTCATATCTCTAGGGTTAGCTTAATGGATTTTGTGTGTTGAATATATGAGAAATGATGAATTGATGAAAGAATTGGCATTAAGGGTAAGTATGTAATTTTATCCATAAGGTTAATTTTTGCTTAATTATGTGCATGATATGTGAAATAACCCTTACATCCATAAAGGCACAAAAATGTCATTTTATGTGATGTAGGTTAATTTTGCTTAATTATGTGTATGATATGTGTAAAAAAACCATTATAATAAATATGTATATTCAAATGGAATGCATGAGATATATGTAAATGCATGAGAAAATACTCTAATGCTTAATGAGGGTTGAAAAGAATAAGGAAAAACAACGAATGGATATATTTCATATTATGATTATACATGTATACATAAGGAATCATAGCATATGCATGATTTCAGAAAAAAATAAAGAAAGAGGAAAAACATTTTCTAAGTTATGCATGTTTTCAGAAAATGGAAAACAAGTATTTTTGGTTTTATAATGACTCATATGATACATGAAAGCAGAAAACATGCTTAAAATCCTTACACGCAAGTTGTACTGTGTGGACAACAAAGAAAGATATCGGTTGTACTATGTAGACAACCAGCTGTACTGTGTGGACAACAAAGAAAAAAATAGTGAAATATGCGTGTAAGAGAGAATTGTACCTTGTATGGTGACTGCATGTAGTCTAGATCGGTCAATGAAAATATTTGAAAAAAAAAAAAGAGAGAGAAAGAATTAGCAAATATTTTATGAAAGTCATTTGCATTAGAATCATGCATGTAAGCCTATGTGGGTGATAAATAGTTAAGAAAGATGTACGATCAGAAAATAGAAAAGTCATTACACTCATACATGCATAAATCATAACTAGTGAATCATATTTGTATAGTAAGGAAATGAATAAATGGGTGAAAAAAGAGAATTATGATATGTGTTTAATGCGTGTTCCGTATCAATTATTTTGTATGTGAATAGCCCAGACACGCTGAGTATGGAAGAGATTAGTACTGGTATGAAATGCTTTGAGTGTTAAGTATGATTTTCTTACTGAGTCGTGGTCGCTCACTCCGTTTATTTTAATATTTTACAAGTAAAGAGATGTAGCAAAGGTTTCCGGGGAGCACTAATGAGACATAAGGCTGAGAGAGAAAGGCACCATAATTTTGTTGATTTATATGTTTTGATGTATATGTGAATATATGCATATATATATATATACTTGATGTAGATATTGGCGGATATGTATATATTTTGTTTCCTATATATATGTATGTGATTGTGTATAACTATATCTATATATGTATATATATATGGCTAGTTATGAAAATTGGTTGTAAAGTTTCTATGGGTGATAATTTTTATGATGGTTATTATTATGTACTTATTTTATTAATTGTGACTAAGTTGATGAAAATCCAGTTGGTTGGTAGGACTGGTTTATGTGAATTACTAATTGAGAGTGTTACAGTGCATAATTAAAAAGAAAAAAATATTCCTCAGGCCCTCTAAAATAGGAGAACTTTTGCCGTTTTTCTGTAACACACCTATTGGTTAGGAGAGGTTACATTTTTGGTATCAGAGCGCGATTTTGGGCGTTTAAAGGTGAATATAATAGAATATGTTGTAATATAATATAATATTTATATATAGTTTTGCATTCTGGTATTGCACAAGTACCCCTCATGTCTCATAGATCAGCTCCCGAGAATCGACTGCAGTAAGTTGTTTTCTTTGCTTGTATTCAAATAATAGAATGATAAAATCCTTATGTAATTACACTTATGCAGTTATTAGATGAAGAGTACCACAAGACGAGGACGGGGTCGTGGAAGGGGTATTCAGAGAGAGACGGGAGAACTGTCTAACCCTACCCTATCAAGTGGTTCAAGATTTGGGCTAGCAGAAATTAGAGATATAATCTGTCAGGTATTGACCGAGAGTCAAGATAGACCCACACTTGAAAATATAGTCAGAGATGCCATTCGAGATGAGATTAGAAGTGAGATGCGTGAAGAGGTCATAAAAGAAATCAGAAATGAAATAAGGAATGAAGGGAGAGGAGAAATTGGAGCTCAAAGGCGACTTGAGCCCATTTATTCCTTACCTAGTCAACATACCCCTTATGAATTTAAAGGTACTAAAAATCCTTTGGTGGATGATGAATGGATCAAGCAGGTGGAAAGTACTATGGATTAGAATGACAGGAATCAAGCATGGGCTAAGACTCTCTCAGAAAAATCTCTTTTCCACCAACTCAACCACTTGCCTTTGTATCTATTTTGTCTTCTCAGGATTAGTTCTATAGGTAGGTCGATTTGGTATGATAACCCCAGGTATGAAGTCGATTTGGTGCTCAATACCTCTTCAAACTCTTGCAATAATGAAATAACCACACAAAGAAGAGTTAAGGTCATTAGTAAGAAAATAAACATCCTTGTACATAAATACAAGTAGATGCTGCCTTGCAATCATAACACTTTTAACCTCACTTTTTTTGGCAAACACACTTGTTCTCTTACTTTTCTCTCTTTTTTGCACACTTTTCTCATAATTATGAATAAGTTCATAATTTATGTTAAATGATAATGTGAAAATTGGATGGATGGATAATTATGGGAAGAGTATGAGTGTAATTTGCCATTTTTCAAAGTTTAAATAATTGGGTTAAAATATTCTTTTAATTAAAGGGTTTGTATAAATAATCTCATCTTATTTATTTGATTTTATTCATTGGGCTATATGCCTTAGTTTCGAATGTAATTAGAGAGATTAGACGAGGATCCAAAAACGATCTGGATAGCAATTCAAATGAAGACATAGACCTAGGTGAATAGTTTGCCATTACGTTGTAATTTCGAAAACTCCATGATAATCTTACCATGTTTTAAATTATGCATATATAAGATATATGTATGTCATGCTTAATTAAAATTAAGTTAAACCTAAATATCCCTAATTAAAATTATTAAATCTATGTCTCCCATCATGGCATAATTAAATTCTATAACATAAATTTTAATATCTCAATATTTCTATTATGTGAAGAATGTAAGATTCATGTCATTGAATTAAATTTATCTTATTCTTGAGTGATTATATTTATCACGACCAAAAATTCTATTATGTGAGGACATGATGAAATTGTCATTTCAGGAAAACGTGATGATTCAGATTTAACTAGTCGAAGGTACCAAGAATTCTATTATGTGAGGTATTTAGAGCGAAAGGTATGCTAAATGAATCAAGTCTTATATAGAAATATAAATGGAAAAGGTTTTCTACTTATTAAATTTAATTAACCAAGATTTTCTATTATGTGAGGTTAATTACGTTTAATAAGAATTTTATTCCCTACTAAGAAATTTAATCAAACGAAATTTTCGACTTCTGTCTAAGGGAGTGTAAGATTCAAATAAAATAGTGAAAGCTAATGAGATTATGCAATAAAAGGGTTTAAATTCATATATATACAAGACACTAATAAAAAATCAATTTCCTTTACAATATTTTGTAAACGATTATGACAAGATAAAAAGAAATAGCTAATAATGTCTTATTATGAATTTTGGATAACAATTTATTGACCGGACTGAACATTAAAGACTGACTAAGAAATTTGAGAATTGTTTTCACCTTTGAAAAGATTACGTATATTGGAAACCCATTCCACTTGACTTGGCTTTAGATGCCACAAATGATGAAAAGAAAGTTTTTGGTAAGATCATAATCTGAGAGCCTGAAGCTACATGCTAGTTTCAATGGATAGAGAGCTCCAAACAAAGTATGAAAACATACTGAGAGCATACGATATACTCATGGCCTTACAAAAGTTGTATGGCAAGAACTTAAAAGTGGTCGAGTATGATTTGTTTATGAAACTTTTCGAAATGAGACTAAGGGAGGGAATGCCTCCAGATGACCATATCATCAGGATGATAAATATTCTAGAGCAGTTGTAACCTCTCCTAGCCAATAGGTGTGTTATAGAAAAACGGTAAGAGTTCCCCTATTTTAGAGGGCCTAGAGTGTTTTTTTTTTTTACTATGCCCTGTAACACTCCTAATTAGCAATTCACACAAACTAGTTCTACCAACCGACTGGATTTTCATTAACTTAATCACAATTAACAAAATAAATACATAATAATAACCATCAACTTACCGCCCATAGAACTTTATAACCAATTTTAATGACTAGCCATATATATACACATATATAGATATATATATACACAATCACATATATACATATAGGAAAACAAAATATATACATATCTACCAATATTTATATCAAGTATATATTTATGCATATATTCACATATACATCAAAAACATATAAATCAACAAAAATATGGTGCCTTCTTCCCTTAGCCTCATGTCTCGCTAGTGCTCCCCGAGAACTTTTGCTGCAACTCTTTACCTATAAAATACTAAATTAAACAGAGTGAGCAACCACGGCTCAGTAATAAAATTATACTTAATACTCAAAGCATTTCATACCAGTACTAATCTCTTCCATACTCAACGTGTATGAACTATTCACATAAAAAATAATTTACACAAAACACACATTAACCACATAACATAATTCTCTTCATTCACACATTTATTCATTTTCTTAATATACAAATATGATTCACTCGTTATGATTTATGCATGTATGAATGCCATGATTTTTCTATTTTCTGATCGTACATCTTTCTAAATTCTTTATCAGCCACATAGACTTGCATATATGATTCTAATGCAAATGACTTGTAACATCCGAATTCAGGTGTGTCAGTAAACTCCACTTCCAAAATTACCCCTAGAGTTGATTTTATAACTTACTGTTTAAAGAAATTACAAAAGAATTATAGAAAACTACTAAATGAGTAATATTTTTCAAAGGGGGTAAAATGGTCATTTTAGAAAAATTTAAGGGACAAAGTGGGAATTAAAATTGAATGGCATACTTGAAATTATATGGTGGTGCTAAGGGTTTTTGGTGATTGGCTAAGGATAAAATAGTCACTTATGAAAAAGATTAAGGGCAAAATGGTCCAAAAGGCTTATAAACTTATGCCTATTCATTTTCTTCTTCATTTTAGCCGAGAGCCTTCCATTTTTGCTAAAGCTTTCCCTTAATCAAAATTCATCCAAAAACCTAGCTAAACCACCTAATTTTTAGAGGCTCCAGTTATAAAAAGTGTAGATCTGTCAATTCTGGTCAGTTCTAAGGTAAAAAATTTAATTTTTAAGATATGTCAAATTTAGGGTTTTGATGGATGATTATATTTTTGGTTGATTAAGGTTGCTAGAAAGAAGAAAAAAAGAAGGATAAGCTTAAATCACTAAATTAGCAAAGAAAAGGTAAGAATTTCATACTTTACATACTTGAAGTAAATTTGAGTTAAGTTATTTAAATAACCTTTACTTATATAAGTGTATAAAGTATTAGAATTAAGGTGATTTATGCTTAAAAGGATAAAGAAATTCATTAGGATTCATGATGTAATTTTTGGCCATAAGGGCAAAAATGTCATTTTATGTGATATAGGTTAATTTTGCTTAATTATGTGCATGATATGTGAAATAACCCTTATATTAAGCGTACATTATATATTTTGAAATTAATTCAATGCATGATATATATATAAATGCATGAGGAAATAATATGATGTTTGATAAAGAGTAAAAAGAATAAGGAAAAATAATAAATGAGCATATTTCATATTATGGTTATATATGCATACATGAGGAATCATAGCATATGCATGATTTAGAAAAAAAATAAAGAAAGAGAAAAATATTTTCTAAGTCATGCATGCTTTCAGAAAATGAAAAACAAGTATTTTTGGTTTTATAATTTCTCATATGATACAAAAAAATAGAAAACATACTTAAAATCCTTACACGCGAGTTGTACTGTGTGGACAACAAAGAAAATAATCGGTTGTACTGTGTGGACAACCAGCTATACTGAGTGGACAGTAAAGAAAAATATCAGCTGTACTGTGTGGACAGCCAAAGAAAAATATTAGCTGTAATGTGTGGACAGTAAAGAAAAATATTAGCTATACTGTGTGGACAGCAAAGAAAAAAATATGTGTGTAAAAGAGAATTGTACTTTGTATGGTGACTACAAGTATTGTCATATATAGTCTAGACCGGTCAATGAGAAAGAGAGAGAAAAAAAATTAGTAAATATTTTGTGAAAGTCATTTGTATTAGAATTATGCATACAAGCCTGTGTGGCTGATAAAGAGTTGAGAAATATGTACGATCAGAAAATAAAAATGTCATGGCACTGATACATGCATAAATCATAACGAGTGAATCATATATGTATAGTAAGAAAATGAATAAATGTGTGAAAGAAAAGAATTATGATACGTGTTAAATGCGTGTTCTGTGTCAATCATTTTGTTGTAAATAGCTCAGACACGCTGAGTATGAAAAATATTAGTACTGGTATAAAATGCTTTACGTGTTGAGTATGATTTTCTTACTGAGCCATAGTCGCTCACTCCGTTTAATTTAATATTTTACAGGTAAAGAGATGCAACAAAGGTTCCCGGTGAGCACTAATGAGACATGAGACATGAGACTGAGGGAGAAAGGCGCCATAATTTTGTTGATTTATATACTTGATGTAGATATTGGGGAATATGTATATATTTTGTCCTATATGTATATATGTGATTGTGTATAGCTATATCCATATATGTATATATATATATATGTATATATATATATATATATATATATATATATATATATATATATATATATATATGGCTAGTTATGAAAAATTGGTTATAAAGTTTCTGTGGATGATAATTTTTTATGATGGTTATTATTATGTATTTATTTTATTATTATGATTACGTAATAAAAATCCAGTCGATTGATAGGACTGGTTTGTGTGAATTGTTAATTATGAGTGTTACAGGGCATAATGAAAAAGAGAAAATATTCCTCGGGCCCTCTAAAATAGGGGAACTCTTGCCATTTTTCTGTAACACACCTAATGTTTAGGAGAGGTTACATGACTTTTATAAAATATTTGCCAATTCTTTTTTTTTTTTGTCAAATATTTTCATTGATTGGTTTAGACTACATAAGACAGTACTCGCAGTCACTATACAAGGTACAATTTTCTCTTACACGCATATTTCTCTATTTTTTTCTTTGTTGTCCACACAGTACAACTAATATTTTTTTTTATTGTCCAAACAATACAACTTGCGTGTAAAGATTTTAAGCATGCGTTATGCTTTCTTGTATCATATGAATCATCATAAAACCAAAAACACTTGTTTTCCATTTTCTGAAAACATGCATAACTTAGAAAATGTTTTTCCTCATTCTTTATTTTCTGAAATCATGCATATGCTATGATTTCTCATGTATGCATGTATAACCATAATATGAAATATGCCCATTCATTGTTTTCCCTTATTCTTTTCATTCTTTATCAAACATCATATTGTTTTCTTATGTTTTTATATATATCTCATGCATCAAATTAATTT
Source organism: Mangifera indica (assembly GCF_011075055.1). Classification (NCBI taxonomy): domain Eukaryota; kingdom Viridiplantae; phylum Streptophyta; class Magnoliopsida; order Sapindales; family Anacardiaceae; genus Mangifera; species Mangifera indica. The sequence continues at coordinate 2,085,729 of NC_058148.1, forward strand.
CAAAATATACAATATAGGATTAATTTAAAGGCTATTCCATATATCATGCACATAATTAAGCAAAAATTAACCTACATCACATTTAATGACACTTTTACCCTTATGGTAAAAAATTATATGCCTACCCTTAATGCAAATTATTCCATCAATTCATCACATACTCAATACACAAAATCAACTAAGCTAACCTTAAGAATAAGAAATGTCTAAGATACCCTTATGACCAAAAATTACATCATAAGTTCTAATGAATTTCTTTATTCTTTTAAGCATAAATCACCTTAATTTTAGTACTCTACATACTTATACAAGTAAAGGTTATTTGAAAAACCTAACTCAAATTACTTCAAGTATGTAAAGTATGAAATTCTTATCTTTTCTTTACTAATTAGGTGATTTAAGCTTATCCTCCTTCTTTTCTTCTTCCTAGCAACCTTAATCAACCAAAAACATAATCATCCACCAAAACTCTAAACTTGACATCTCTTAAATATTAAACTTTTTACCTTAGAACTTACTAGAATTGATAGATTTACACTTTTTATAACTGGAGGTTCTGAAAATTAGATAGTTTAACTAGGTTTTTTGATGAATTTTTGCTTGAAGAAAAAACTTTAGTAAAATTATGGAGATTCTGGGCCAAGGAAGAAGAAAATGAATAGTTTGATGGTTTTATAGCATTTTAGACTAATTTACCCTTAACCTTTTCCAAAAATAATTATTTTATCCTTAACCAATTACCAAAAATCTTTAGCACCATTATATAATTTCAAGTGTGCCATTCAATTTACATTCCCACTTTGTCTCTTAAATCCTTTTAAAATGATCATTTTACCCTCTTTTAAAATTATTGCTCATTTAGTGGTTTTAAATAATTCTTTTACAATCTCTTTAAACAAGAAGTTTAAAAATCAACTTAGGGGTAATTTTGAAAGTAGAGTTTACTGACATTCCTGAATCTGAGTGTTACAGTAGCTAAATGTCTATAGAGTTGTGATTCCCCACAAAATCAAGGTGAATTTGATTCTCTAATCCCACCCGAAAATTATAAACCATTTATAACAAATTATAATTCTGAGATTCAAGAATTCTGTAAGCAAGGGAAAGGGCATAGGAAAGTTAACATTGCCACTACAAGTAGAGCAAAGAAGAAACACAAACGATCTCAAAAAGGTCCAAAAGTTAGACCAAAGAAAAGGAACTTTAAGAAAGACCAACTCAATACAGACATAGTCAATGCAAAGGGACAATGCTTCCACTATAACAAGGATGGACATTGAAAAAAGAATTATCCTCTATACCTTCAAAGTTTGAAGGAAAAGAAAATAAATATATTTCCTTCATTTGTGATAGAATTTGAGTTAAATATTAATTCAAATAATCAAATTTGGATATTAGATTTAGCAACTAAATCTTACATATATTTGTCATTATAAAACTTGTAGAATATTTCTGCACTATCCAAGAATGAAGTTATTTTTAAGATGGCCAATGGAGCAAAAGTTGTAGTTGAACCATAGGAATCGTTCTCTAAAGCTTCCATTAAGACATCTTTTAAGATTTTATAGAGTTCTGCATTTTGCTAAAGTTATTAGAAATATAATTTATGTATTTGCATTATGTAAAAATGGTTACAATGTGCAGTTTAATGGTAATGAATGTTTGATTCATTTTGGAAATTCTCTAGTTGGCAAAGCAATAAATACAAATAGTTTGTATGTTTTGGAACTAAATGATATAAATATTATAAATTTTGTCATGAATAAAAGATCTCGAGAAGAAATTACTCCAAGGTTACTTTGACATCATTGTTTTGGTCATATAAGAGGCAAAAAGATAATGAAATTGGAAACAAGTGGAATTTTGAATTCATTGGGTTCTGAACCCTATCCAACTTATGAATCCTGTCTTCAAGGAAAACTGACCAAATTATCCTTTAAAAATAAAGGGGGAAATCCAAAAAGCTATTGGAAATGGCAGAAGGTGGTTTTCAATACTTCATCTCCTTTATCGAAGATTATTCAAGTTATGGGTATATGTATTTAATAAAATACAAATATGAATCATTCAAAAAATTCAAGAAATTCAAGAATGGAGTAGAGAAATAATCTGAAAAGAATATCAAAGCCCTATGGTTAGATCATGGAGATGAATATTTGAGTATAAAATTTTGAGACTACCTGAAGAAAAGTGGAATCATATCCCAGATAACTCTTCCGTATACACCACAACACAATAGTGTATCAAAAAGGAGGAATTGTACCCTATTAGATATAATACAATCCATGGTAAGTTTTACGGACTTATCGACATCATTATGGAGATATACATTGCTTATAGTTGCGCATATGCTGAATAAATCACTGTCTGAATTAGTTCAGAAAATACCATATAAGATGTGGTATAGTAAGTCTCCCAATGTCAATTATCTTAAAATTTAAAGATGTCCAACTTATATTAAATTAATTAAAACTGAAAAACAAGATGTTAAGTCTGAAAAGGCTAGGTTCATATGATATCCTAAAGATTATTTAGGATAATATTTTTACTTCCCAACTGATCAAAGAATTTCGATTAGTAGAAATATGTACTTCTTAGAGAAAGAGTTACTAAAAGAAGGAGATGTGGGAAAAATAATAGAGCACAAAAAAAAAAAATTTGAAGAGCGTTAGATCAATCACGCTGAGCCAGAAGGGTCTTCTTAGTAGACATCTACATTTGATGTTCCAATTCCAGTTTGAAAATCATTTAGAGTATCCAAACCTCTAGAAAGATACAAATTTCTTCATGAATAAGATTTTAAATCTTATTTAGTAGGAGAAATAAATCATAATGATAATCTTAAAAGCTATGAAGAAGCAATACTACATATTGATTCAGGTAGATGGCTAGAAACAATAGATTCTGAAATAGAATTCATGCATAATCAAGTGTAGACACTTGTTGATCCACCAGAAGGAATTATTCTTATTGATTGTAAGTGGGTCTTCAAAAGAAAGATTGGCAAGGATAGACAGGTGGAGACATATAAAGCACGACTAGTAGCAAAGGGTTATACTCAGAAACAAGGGTTAGATTATAAGAAAACTTTTTTGCCTGTGGCTATGATTAAATCCATCCGAATAATACTAGCTATTGCAGCAAACTATTATTATGAAATTTGGCAAATGGATGTCAAGACCATGTTCCTCAATGGATTCAATGAGGAAAACATATATATGAAACAATCCGTAGTTTTGTATTTGTTTTCAAAAGACATAAAATATGTAAATTGCATTGATCCATTTATGGATTGAAACAAGCTTTCAGAATTTGGAATATTCGATTTGATAAAACAATCAAATCGTTTGATTTAAAAAATAATCTAGATGAACCATGTGTTTACAAATAGGTTAAGGATCATGTTGTTATATTTCTCATATTGTATATAGATAACATACTACTAATGGATAATGGCATTGGCATAATGAATGAGGTCAAGATCTAGTTATCTAAAACCTTCTCAATGAATGATTTGAAAGATGTTACATAGATCCTTAAAATTGGTATCTATAGAGATAAAACAAAAAGATAAATGGATTATCCCAAAAAATATACATAGAAAAGTTTGTCGAAAAGGTTTAACATGAAAAACTCAAAAAGAGAATTTTTGCCCTTTACTCACTGTTTTCATCTTTCTAAAGATATGAGTTCAAAGACCGATGAAGAGTGATGGCAGATGCATAATATGCCTTATGCTTCGGCTATAGGTGGACTCATGTACGCAATGCTATGTACAAGGTCTGATATAACATTTGTTGTAAGTGTTATGAGCAGATATCAAGCCAATCTAGGGAAGAAACAATGGTTAACTGTGAAATCAATACTTAAGTACTTAAGAAGGCCTAAGGATCTTATTCTGAGTTATGCATGTTTTGAGTTATACATTTAGGGATACTTAGATTTTGATTTTTAGTCAAACATTGACAATAAAAAGTCTACGTCAAGGTCTATTTTTATTTGTAATAGAGGTATGTTTAGTTGGAAAAGTTCCAAACAATCAACCATAGCTTCCATTACAGAAGCTGAATATATTATTGTTTCAGAAGCTATAAAAGAGGCTATATGGATACCTAAGTTTGTATCTAAACTTGAAATGTTTCCAAACATGGCTTATCCAATAACCATGTTTTGGGATAATATTGATATTATTGCCTAGGCAAAAGAACCAAGGGCATATCAAAAGTCCAAACATATTCTACAAAAATATCTTAAGAGAATTCATTAGAACTGAAGAGATCGTAATTCAGAAAACACCATCAGTAGAGAATGTTGTTGACTACTGAGTAAAGCGATGACATTAAAGCAGTTGGACCATCATCTTGAGAAGATGGATATATGATATAACAATGAATGACTCTATTACAAGTGGGAGTGTTGTTAGTGTATGCCTTGGAATCATTCGTATTGTCAGTTTTAGGGTACTTCATCTTGTATATAATCTTTTAAATAATTTATTAACAAAGAAGTAGTTCTTTTGTTCATATGCATAAGTTGTTTCCTTTATTTTGCGATAATATAAAATATGTGTATGAATTGTCCAGATGACTCACTTAATATAAACTAAATCATCAAATTGTTCCTTATGAACATGATATAACTTGAACAATTATATCACATAGTAGGCATATTGAATATCTCCATTGAATATCATAAGATGATATTAGTGCGGGATATAATGATGGGCATATTGTTAGGGTATTAGTATGGATTAATAGTTAGAAAACCATTTTTTAAAAATGGCCAATAATAATAAGTCACATGGTCATTAAATTATTGTCAATGACTTATCCTAAAATCGTATTAGTGTACAAAGTAATTCTTTGATCTAAGATGTCACAGTCAAATCTGATATGGATATGTGTGATTCATATGGTGTATATATATGGGGTTAACCACGTCTTGTAAGACAAACCATACTACTCATGTGTTATTTGTTGTTGGGAATAATGATGGTCAAGATGGGATCCGTTGACTTAGAAATTATTAGATTTTGAATATCTGTTGATTCGATTTGGATTTGAGTTCTGAAGTAAATATCATAAATATTGAAAATCAAATCTCTGGCTTAAATATAATGCAAGTCATACAAAGAATGTTCATTATGACATGTTCTGAATATTTAAATAGATGATCTATAAAAAAATCAAAATTAGGACTTTGGCAATTCATGAGTCCAAAATCAATATGGATTCGACCAAGGAAAGATTTTACCTAATAAAACGTACAATTAGATATTTAGGTTTGATGGAGTATTTCTTCATTGTGGTTTAGGGGCTATGGGGCATTACTAGATGTTTACTATAGTTGTTGAGTTTTTAGATACACTTTTGGATCATTCGAAAAAGAACTCACAACTATGTCATGATGTACCTAAAGAATAACACCAATAAACTAAGCTTATGAGAAAGATAATTAATTATCTGAAGTTGGCTAGCACCTTTCGAAGGATAATAAGAATCATATAAAATGTTATATGAATGTAAAAATAACATCTTCAAAGTTAAGATGTTAGTGAGATGAAATTAATATAGCTAATATATATATATATATATATATATATATATATATATATATATATATGACAAATCTTTAAATCAATATGTTGGTAGGTCAAAAGTAGAATTTTAGAAAATTACAACTAACCACCATTATAAAAGAATGAAGTTAGTTCATTCAAAGTAAGTTAGTCCATTTTAAACAAAAAAAAATTCTCTTACTAAATTGCAAAATTCTCTCCTTTCTCTCTACCTCACAACAAGGCTTGTATTTTGGTTTCGTGGTGGACTTTTTTTAAAGCTCTTACAAGTGGGTGACTCATGTCATCATCATATACACATATAGGAGGCAAAAAGGTAGGTAAAATCCTTATCTTTTCTCTCATTTGCAAATGCATGCTTTGATTTTTTTCTCTCTTGACATATATGTTTGTTTTGCATCTATTCTCTTTACCCAATTTTCATATATGATGACAAAAAAATCCATGGACAATTAATGTAATATTAGGAAAATAATATATATATATATATATTGGGTGAGAAAAAGTCTTTGGATGATAACGCAAAATTAGAAAAAAATATTACGCTAAGCAATAAGAAATAAAATAAAATTTTTAAGTGATTTGACTTGTTAATAAGAAGCCTAGGTACTATTTTATTATAACTTTCTAAAAAATTTTTTGCGAGGAAACGAAGTGACATTACAAATTACAACCCGAAAAGGATATGAAAATTGAAGAAGCAAGAATGAAAATAACAAACTCTGTATTTGGTTTAGCTAGGAATTAGGGCATAAAATTACTCTTGAAAAACCTCAAAATCTTTTGTTAATTTTCAAAACAATCAATACAAACATTTATAAAAGCATCTGAGTTGCCAAGCTATTAGCAACCAATTGACAAATCTACATCATTGATCAATAACTACTTTTCTAAAATATATAATTTTTCTTGCTATATAACTCTTTATGTAGCAAACTATTACACAAACTAAAACATAGAATCTTCATAGGACTTGAGCAAGTCAACTTGTACAACGCTTTATCACAAAACTTCAAGTACTTCATGACTTAATAGATGCAACATTTTAGATCTAGATACGATGTGTTTTATAGTAAAATGCAATGTATCACTTTCTTTCTTCACATAAAAGACTTTGGGTCGTTTCTTTAGGCCTTTCGTACTGGATTGCTATTTTACATCCTCCTTTAAGTTGTAAGTATCTGAAAGTAGCTTTAGACTTGCCTTTTGGGACTTTGTTTTCTGAATAAACACAACTACTCAGATTTACACAACGAAATTTTACTACCAGCTTATGTATAACAAACTACATTCATAACCAAACTTTGCAACCTTAGAGAACTAAACTATTGCTATCTCTATTGATACCTCTGCACTTCAAACACAAAAACAAACTACTGCTAAATCTACTGATAACATTGCATATATCTTCTACATGTAACACTCACATCTACACACCACCTAACTATTATTACTATCATTGAAACTTTCCTTTTCCAAAGTTTATCCTCCATAAATCAATATTCTTCCTAAAAACCAACAATTACAAATACTAACAATCATTCTGTAACCAAATGCAACCTTTCCATCTGTATAAAGTGAAAATCTACCTACTTCAAGATTTAAAACTAAAAATCCTCCCTTAAGCTCAAATATGATATCTCACCGTTACAACCATCAACAATGTTAAACTTCTTTAGTTATCTTATACCTATCTGGAACCTCCTCTCATTCCAACATATTCAACCTGGACCTTAGTAACTCAAATCTAGCAATAGGTAATGGCTTAGTTAGAACATCAGCCACTTGATGCCCTACTAGTACGTACATATTGTACTCTTAATTTTTTTGCCACCACTTGTTCCCTTACAAAAGGCACATCTATCTCTATATGCTTAGTTTTTTTCATGAAAAACTATATTTGATACTAAGACTCTTATAGTCATATTATCACACTAGATGATTGGCATTGAAAAACTATCAAACAGTAACTCTGATAGTAGATTTTTAATCCAAAAATATGTTTTGTGGATGCCTGACTTACAACTTTGTACTCTGCCTCTGTAGAAGACAAGGCCATAATCTTTTTTTTTTCCTAGAAGCCTATTGCATTAGATTTGGCCAAAAGAAGGTAGTAAAACTACTAGTTAATCATTTGTCTTTTAGTTTTCTAACTCAGTTAACATTTGCATATGATTCTAGAGTAAAAACAATAGTTCGTTTGAGTAAAACACCATAGAATTTGGTTCCTTTAATATATCTATGTGTTCTTTTGCAAGCTTGGCATTACAAAACTGAAGGCTCTTTGAGAAACTAACTTAGTTTGTTCACAATATAGGCTAAATCTAGCTTCGTGAGAATTAAGTATTGCAAAGCACCAACTGTGCTTCTATATAGCTTAGGATCTTTAAATACTTCACTATCTCTTACAAACAATTTGGGTCCAGTAACTATTGGACTCTTATATAGTCTAGAGTCCTGCATTCTAGTCTTAACTAATAGTTCTTTTGCATATTTAGACTAACATCGGTGTAGAGCTTCATTACTTCTATGAGCTTGTATTCCCAAAAAGAAGCTAAGCTCCCCTAGATCTATTACTGATTAAGATCTTTAATTAGCTCATGTGTATATTCATTATTAGGTCTTGTGATGAGTATATTATCCATACATATCAACATATAGACCTTTACCTTTCCGTCTACCAAAATAAACAGAATGGAATATGAGATTGTATTAGTGAAGCCTCTGCTTAATAAAGCACTCTTTAGCATGTCATACCAGATCCTTGGGGCCTGTTTCAATTTATTTAAGGCATTTTTTAAGCTTACAAACATGTTATGGTTTCTCTGTGCTAACAAAACATTGAGGTTGACTCATGTAAACCTTTTCCTGTATATCTCCATTCAAAAATGCATTGATTATGTCCACTTGATGCATTGTCCAACCAGAGGAAACAACTAAAGTCAATATAATCCTTATGGTTATAGTCTTTACCACTGGGCTAAATGTATCGAAGTAATCTATGCTTGGTGTTTGCTAAAAACCTTTAGCCACCAACCTTACCTTAAACTTTTGCACTAAATCGTCTATATTATGCTTTACTTTGTACATCCATTTATAGCTCAACAAATATTGATCAGCGTTGGGAGGAACTAACTCCCAAGTCTAGTTTCTCATCAATGCTTCATACTCCACCTACATTGCTTTAACAAATCTGTATTGTTTAGTGCTTCAGTTATTCTCGTAGGTTCTCTAACAGTGGATTCAATTAGTAAAGAGCATTTCTTGGTGGTGAAAGATACCTTGTCTTGGCCCTTGTTAGCATAGGATGCCTAGACATGTTTAATGAAGTGACAACACTCTCTTTCAAACCATGTGGAAACTTAATAGCCTTTTGCTTAGAAAACTGAGAGTGTATATCTATATATGTATAAAAAAAAAATTGATTTGGTTGGTTAAAAAGAAGGTTGTGAATTATCATTAGTAATATTGTGTTAAGGTGTGGAATAGGGTTGATCATATCTAGTTCCAAACAAGTAGGTGTTACTAGTGTTTAGTGTTAGGAAAAGATATGGATGGTACTGAAACTGATTCAGGTTTTGACATAATTTGAGAGAACCTTAGAGTGATAAAGTTTGTGCAGGGACTAATTACTAGGGCTATTACTCTTAGAAATGAAAATAATAGGTGAAGAAGAAGATGCAAAAAATGTCATGCATGTAGGTAGAACAAGAATCAAAGCATGATTAAAGCATGTAACAAAAGGATTAAACTTTTACTTACCTCTTTGGCTCTTATAGGGATATAGGATGATGGATTAAGCTCCTCACTTAAAGAACCTCTAAAGGAGTGCATCGTCTAAGCCAAATCTTAGAAAAAGAAGGGAACTTTTAGTTTGTTTTGTGAGAGAAAGTAAAGTGAAAAAATGCATATTTTAGTTGAAAATGGACTAAAATACATTTTATATAATGATGGCCCATTTTTCAATTTCAAAATTCTTATTTGACCTAACAAATTCATAATTTAAAGCCTTACCATGAATGTATATCAAATATATACCTTAGCTGACTTAATTTCATCTTACTAACATCTTAACCTTTTAAATGTTATTTTTTACACCTATATAACATTTTATATGATTTTCATTATCCTTTGGAAGGTGCTAGCCATTCATGGATAATTAATCCTCCCTTTAGGAAGCTTGGTTTATTGGTATGACCCTTTATGTGTATCATAATATAGTCGTGAGTCCTTTTTTGGATGATCCAACAGTGCACCGAAAACTCAACGACTATAGTAAATATTTAGTAATGTGTCATAGCCCTTAAACCACGATAAAAAATACTCTATCGAACCTAATATCTCTAATCGTATATTCCATGTAGGTAATATCTTTATGTTGTCCAATTTAGATTGATTTCAAATTCATGGATTGTCAAAGTCCTAATTTTGATTATTTATGAATAATCAATTTAAATATTCAGAACATGTCATAACAAACATCTTTTGTATGACTTACATTATACTCTAGTCAGAGATTCAATTTTCAATATTTATTCATGTTTACTTCAGAACTCAGATCAGGATTGGATCAATAGATATTCAAAACTCAGTACTTTCCAAGTCAATAGATCTCATCTTGACCATCATTCTTCTCCACATACAAATAACACACGACTAGTATGACTTATCTTACGAGAAGTGGTTAACATAAATGTACACTAACAAAACTCCCAGTTGCACTAGAGTCATTCATTATTATATCGCATACCCATATTCTCAAGATGATAGTCTAGTTGTTTCAGTTTCATCGCCTCGTCAATGGGTTAGCTACATTTTCTACTGATGGTGTCTTATGTATTATTATTTCTCTAATTCTAATGAATTATCTCAAAATGTGATACTTTCACTGAATATGTTTGGACCTTTGATGCACCTTTGGTTCCTTTGTTTATGCAATAACATCAGTATTATCACAGAACATGGTTATCGGATAACCCATGTTTGGAATCACACAAAGTTCATATACAAACATGTGCATCCATACAACCTCTTTTATAGTTTTTAAACTAGCAATATATTCAACTTCTGTAGTAAAGTTAGTAGTGATTGATTATTATCATCAACGTTTGACTGAAAATCAGAGTCTGAGTGTCCCTGAATGTTTAATTCTAAACAGCCATAACTCAAAACAAGATCTTTAGTCCTTCTTAAGAATTAAAAAATTGATTTCACAATTGAACAATGTTTCTCACCTAGATTGGTCTGATATCTGCTCATAACACTTATAGAAAATGTTATATTAGGTATTCTACATAGCATTGCATACATGAGTCTACCTATAGTTGAAGCATAGGGCACATTACACATCTGCTGTTGTTTTTCATTGCTCTTTAGACCTATATCTTTATAAAGATAAAGACCATGAATGAAGGGCGGAAGTCTTTTTTTTTTTTTTAGTTTTCCATGTTAAACCTTTTCAACAATATTTCTATGTACAAACTTTAAGATAATCCAATTATCCATTTTGTTGTATCTCTATAGATATGAATTCCAAAGACATAGGTCACATCATTTAAGTCTTTCATTGAGAAGGTTCTGGACAATCAGATTTTCACCTCATTCATCGTGCCAATGTCATTAACCATTAATAGTATACCATTTACATATAATATAAGGAATATAATGGCATGATTCTTAACCCATTTGTAAACATAGAGTTCATCGAGATTCTTTTCTAAACCAAATGATTTAATTGTTTCATCAAATCAAATGTTTCAATTTGTGGAAGCTTGCTTCAATCCATAAATAGCTCAATACAACTTACATACCTTATGTCTTTTAGAAGTGGATACAAAACCTATGGGTTGTTCCATATATATGTTTTCCTTAATAAATCCATTGCGATACGCTATCTTAACATCCATCTACCAAATTTCATAATCATGATATGTTGCAATAGCTATCATTATTCGGATAGATTTAATCATAGCTACGGGTGAAAAAGTTTCCTTATAATCCAACCCTTCTTTTTTAGTATAACATTTTGCTACTAACCAAGCTATAAAGGTTTTTACATTTCCATCCTTGTCAATCTTTCTCTTGAAGACCCACTTATAACCAATAGGAACAATTCTTTTCAGTAGATCAATAAGTGTTTATACTTGATTAGCATGCATTAATTCTATTTTAGAATTTATTGCTTCTAGCCATCTACCTGAATCAATATCCTCTATAGTTTTCTCATAGTTTTTAGGATCATCATCATGATTTATTTCTCCTACTAAGTAGGATTCAAAAGCTTATTCATTAAGAAATTCGTATCTTTTTAGAGGTTTAGATACCCTAAAAGATTTTTGTGTTAGAACCATACCATTTGATATTAAAGCTTACTAAGTGGATATTCTAATCTCAATAATGTCAGTTTGAGGCTTTTGGACTCTTCTTCAAGCTCAGTGTTTCTTCCTGCACCACCTTCTTCTAAGAACTTTTTTTCAAGAAAGTGTGCATTCTTACTGGTCGTTATTTTTTTATCAGTCAGAAAGTAAAAGTAATATCCCAAGCTATCTTTAGGATATCCTACGAACCGACCCTTCTTAGATCTAACATCCAACTTATTTGTTTCAATTACTTTGACATAAGCTGGACATTCCTAAATTTTTATACAGTTGAGATTTGGGTGATAGCAGCTGAAAGGAGCAATAACTACATCCAAGAGTTGGGAATAGACCTAAGGAGTCAAACAAGTCTAATAAAGATCCTTTGCGCATTCCAATTGGACCAATCACAAGGTCAAGAGCTAAAAAGATGCAATAAGCCTTAATTGGGCTTATTAAAAACTTGGAGGCCAAGACAAGTTTGCTTAAAAGGGATTGGATGCTTGAAAGATCTATAAGAGAGGTTAATCTAATTCAAGCCCAAGTCCAAGAGTTCTTATAATTTCAACCTAAAGAAGTTTCAAGGATGGCATCCAAGACTACTTAAGTAGGCTTAATGTTATGGTATTTTATGATAATTGGTATTAGGCTAGAATTGTTACTAGAGCCCAAACCTTATTAGTTGAGTTATGTGTGTTTAATGGGCTAAGTTAATATTTGTTACAAGCCCAATTGTTGTGTTAACTTTAATTAGAGTTTTTGGTAGTTAAATAGGTAATGAGCTTAGGAAATATGGAAGTCCATTAGGTCATGGGTTAGGTTTATCCTTTTAGGGTTAGGATTGCTTACTATCTAAATATCTTTTTCTTATAATAAAAGAAGGGCGTTTTTTTACACCAAAATTCATGTGCTTGTTATTTTTTGCTTCAAACATTAGCTCTTCGCATAGTATCACTAAGGTTCATGTCATTTGGCATTTGGAATACCATAACTCAAATGGTGTTTTCTAAACTAATTTTGATAGTACCCGATTTAAGATATGCACAATGGTTTTGAGGTCATATCCTTACAATGACATTGGCAAGTCTGTAAAGCTTACCATTGATCATACCATATCTAATAAAGTAAGATTCCTCTTTTCAGATACACTATTATGTTCAGGTGCATATGAATGTGTCATTTGAGAAATTATTCCATTGTCTTTCAAGAATTCGTGAAATTCTGTACTCAAATATTCTCCTCTATGATCTGATCGTAGAATTTTAATACTCTTTCTAGTTTGTTTCTCTACTTCATTCTTACATTCTCTAAACTTTTTACAGGATTTTGATTTTCATTTTATTAAATACAGATACCTATACTAAGAATAATCATCAGTGAAAGTAATGAAGTAGTGAAAGCCTCATTTGGCCATGTTATTAAATGTTCCACATATATTTATATGTATTAACTCTAGTAATTCTTTAGTATGTTCCCTTTCATTCTTAAAGGGAGATTTGATCATTTTTCCTTAGAGACATGATTCACATGTTGAATAGGATTCAAAACCCAATAAGCTTAAAAGCCCACTTTCTCTAAGTTGAATCAATCTTCTTTCTTTAATATGACCCAAATCTATTATGTCATAGAACCTTAGGGTTTATTTCACTTCAAATTCTTTTATTAATAATAGAATTTGTATGATAATCATTCAGTTCCAATACATACAAACCATTTATGTTTATAACTTTGCCCACTATAATATTTTCATAACATATCAAACCTTTATTTCCATTAAATTTAACATTGTAACCAAGCTTACATATTGCAGAAATAGAAATGATGTTTCTAGTGGTTTTTGCTAAATACAAAATATTATAAAGCCTCAAAATGTGCCCTGATGGTAGTCTAACTTGGTAAGTTCCCATGGCTTCGACTATAACTTTACTTTATTTGCTATCTTCAAATTGATCTCACATTGAGACAAAATAGAGCTATTTTGCAATGTTTGTATAAAAACACACACATGAGACATAATTGTTAAATCTATGATCCAGGAATGATTATTTGAATCTGTTGGGAATAATCGAACATGTCAGGATCAAATTCTATGAATTCTATAAATAAGGATTTTGCATACTTAGAGTAATTTTCGATGAAGCTTCTTCGAATATGACGTAAGGTATTAACGTTAGTCTATTCCCACGACCCAATTTACACTACGTATTGCTTTTCTTTTGGGAGACAAGATCTGTGCATTAGTTTTGCAAGAGAAGAGATGAGAGTTCTTTTCTCTGAAAAATAATATTATATTTTTAGGAAGGCAATTTGGATAATTTATATATGTCTAACTGCCCTTGGCAATTATATTAAATAGGGTCGGGTCGACCCGTCATAGGTGGACCCAAATCCAATATCTCCCACTCACATATGACGGAAGACTTGAACCAAATACTTAGCCATAGAAATCTCATATAGCAGTACGTTTGATACTTACAAATGTGTCATGCGACCTCACGAGGAACTTGCACTTGGAAGCTAGATACTATGCATTTGTTAGGAATAGCATAGCCGCTTCAACCCGAATAAAATAAAAATAAAGCGTTAGGCTCACAGCACCCCAAACTTACTCGATAAGACTAGCTCCCTTTAATCCCTCATTTATCATTGTGTTATTTTCTTACGTATCCATGATCAAGTCCAATATCCATATGAGTGACATGATCGACTGACCAATAAACACACATAATATGTAAGTCTTCCTCTTCTACTCAAAATTCTTAATTTAAACTTAGCCATTTTTCTAGTCATGTTCCATAGACTAAATCATGCATGGCCATAGGTTCTAAGCTAAGATAGCAACACTAAGAGTAAACATCGAACAATAGTAAAGAGTAAAAGGGTACTAATATGAGGTAATCCTTATAAAGTCTCACACAGTGAGGGAACAGGGATTCATCCTCTCACTACTTTAACTGGTCGTCTTACTTATGCACGCACAGTATGAATCATGTGCTACAGTGTGCATTTTTCTCAAATGTCATTCATAACACTATACAGATCTTAGTTTAGTCGCTACACCCAGCACCTAATCTTAGTTCTTAATCATCCTCACACTTGCAGGTATTTATCTATATTAAGAACTCACATCTAGCATTCATAAGTTATTTGGACGTGGGAAATCCAAATCGGTCATTTTTAAATGTATCTATTCATAACCTCATCTTGATCGATCATCAAGGCGACATTTTAAACTTTGATAAATCTTTTCTTGAGAAATTTGTCTCCTATTCGTATGCTCTCCTAGCATCACATTTCTCAAGAATAATGTCTCATCTTTGCTCGCTCTCTCAATGCCAAAGGCGATTGCTCGTGTGAGTGAGTCAATCTCTAATTTGTATAACATTACAATTTTGTTGAGGTAAAATAATGTGTATGCAGTGAAAACCCAAGAATTTCAAGACGCAAGTTCAAAATATAAAATGAACTTAAATTCATAGTTTTCGACGATGTGTCACCAGTACAGTATATATATAAGCTTAACACATCAACCATGGTCTACGCAATCCAAGAAATTTAACATGTGCAAGATATACTTTTCTTGAAACAATCTCGATTAAAGGATCAGTGACCATACAATACGTAGAATTACATTATACGTTCATTTTCCCCTTGGAAATGGAGTCTCTTATTATATTGTGTCTAGTGTCGATACATTTGGTTATCTTATAAAAATTCAAGATCTTTTATTTCAACAGACAAGTATTGCTTTGGCAATATCGTCTTGTTTACTCAGATTCACAAAAAATCTTCTTAACCAAATAGTTTCTTGCACATTTATTGAACAGGTTATATACTAGGTTTTTGATGTGGATACGGCTACGCATCTCTATTTCTTATTGCTTCAAGATATGGGCCCCTTTTGGAATAAGAAAACATAGTTGTAATTTAATTTGCGTTGGTCTAAATTCTTTCTCCAACTGGCATCTCAATAGCCAATCAAACACAAGTTCGATCCTTAATCATATAATCAATCATCCATAGAGCCTTTTAAAAATATCAAAATTCTACATACAGCCTTTCAGTGCTCTTTTCAACATTTACTTATATCGACTAACCAGCCCAATAACAAAAATAAATATTTGGCATGTATGCAACATAGCATATATAATACATCTGATGGTATCTGAATAGGTAACCTTTGACATTTCTCTACTTCTATGTTAAGTTCTGGAACATATCTCTTTTGGCTCAATAATTCATTATTTGACACAAGAATATCAACGGGTTCATAGTATACCATATTGGATTATTCTATAATTTTTTAAATATTATGCTTTTATGACAGAGTTAAAAGTTTCTTTGAATAATTCCTCTAGATTTAAATTCACAATATGTAATATGTTTTCCCACATCCTGCAAGTCAAAAATATGGACAACCATCCTTTGATAATTATCACTTACTTCAAATCATTTATATCTATCTATACATTATCACACACATTGATAGAATTACAAATTTGTCATCAGACTTTGTCACATCGACATGATAGTTTTGATTAATTATTTCAAAGTCATAAGGTATTAACACTTATGAAATTTCAAGTATAAGTATGTCATTCAACGTCTTTGAAGCTTACACACTCTGCGCTTTAGACCTATAACAATGAGAGCTATATCTCATTTCATACAAATTTCTTTGTCAAATTTTCCACTAAGGAAAATTGTCTTGACATTCTTTTGGTGTAATTCTAAATTCAAATGTGTTACAACAACTAGAATCAAACATGTTGAAGTAAATCTTATAAATGATGAAAATATCCTTTTACATCTTTATACCTTCTCATTGGGTATAGTTTTTCACTATTAAGCAAAATGACATCTATTTATTAAGCCATCTGCCTTACGACTAATTCAGGAAACTCATTCATTCCTAATGAATTTTCAATTCGACGGTAAGCCAACCAAAACTTAGAATTTGTTTGTTTTCTTTGTATTCCTTCTCTTCTTCTAATGCATTTCAAAATTTTCCTATCAAAAGATAAGACAATTATTTTAGGTTTTTCATCATCTTGGAGAGTGGTTATGAAAACCTCATTTTTACTTTAAAACGTCACTTGAATACTTTTAGATGTCCACTTCAATGCAATTGAGAATTAATGTTCTCACTATCCGAAATAGATTAAAGTTTAATCTCAATGCTCCCACTAGATTGAGATGAATGAAACAAGCAATGGAAAATCATTACTCCCACTATCCGAAATAGGCTGGAGCTCAATTGCATTTGCTCCCACTAACTAGAACAAGTATAGGTCTCATTTCTTAGGAGTCAATTAATGGTCATTAAGATATACCCATCCTCGTTCTTTTCTCATCTCATTTAAATGAAACTTTTTATCAACATCATCCCTATTAAGAAAAATATCTTCTATGAATGTAGTATCTCTAATACAAGTTCAGTTAATCTTCCAACGGAATCCTTTCTAATGAACACATATCCTTTGGAGTGCTTAGTGTATCTGATAAAGATACATTCATTTCTTCTTAATCCCAATTGTTCAAACTTATGGGAAAAGCTATGGATAGACATTATTAACCACTAAGGTTGCAATCACTTAACTCAGATTTTTTACCTGACCATAACTTATAGAGAGTGGAAGCAACTGGATTAGTAAGCAATCGATTAAGTACATAAACAATAATAAACATCATAGCATCACAAAGTGACTTGACATTTTGCTTGCGCCTTCATTAACTTAACCATTTCTAATAGAGTTCAATTACTCTTCTTCGCTACACTGGTTGTTGGGAAGTTTTGGAATTACTATTTTTTTTTCATTACTCAGTTTCTTAAACTTTTGGACAAATGCTCAAGACCTCGATAAGTTCATAAAACTCTGATCTATTTTGTCTAATTGATTCTCAACCTCAATTATATATAATGTCTAAAGTAGTCTACTACTTCTGACTTATGGGAGATCAAGTAGACAAGACCGAATCAAGCATTTTTATAGACACTGATAATGAAATATGAGATATATTTTCAAACTTTACGTTTACAGGAAAACATATACCTAAGTATATAGATTGCAAAGGAAGTCAAACTCATATAGCTTTGTCAAATGGTTTTCTAGAAGTTTTTCTAGTTAGGTAATGCTCACATGTGTATAATTTTATTTATGTGAAAGTTCCTAATAAACTTACATAAGCCAATTTATTCAACCCATCTAAGCCAACATGCTCTAATGTAGCATGTCATATATTTGCATTTATATCTATACATATAAGAGAAACAAATAATAAAAAACTTAACATTATCAAAATGTAAGGTGACAAACACCATACAACTATTCAACCACCAAACCAAAACTATAGAAGTCAATTCTATTACATTTTAATAAAACACCCAGAAAAATTCAAATTATATCCTAATTTAAGAAGAACAAGTACTTCAATCAAGATTTGTTGAATATTTGGAGCATATTGGATTTCATGTAGGTATAAGATTCGACCACCTGTAAAACTCATTTGCTCGTGTTTGTTCCTTTTACTACAACCCTTATGTCGTTGCTACATCTATCTAATTCACTTTTTTCAGAATTCGACAAAAATCTACTAAAGATCTTTTATCATGAGCTACTTGGTGGGTAATCTATATAGGATAATACTTAGTTAATATCATAGTACTAGAAAACAAAGTTTTATCACTTTATGTTGAACAAGACTATCATTTTCAACTTCGTTCATTCACAGGTGATATAATTCTTGTTGCTTCTATTGTAACTTTTCATCTTGTTTCCATATTTTCTTTTAGTACTTTTGCCACTCTCCCATTTCGATTCTTTGAGCATTAAACAATCTCCTTCCTGTATTAGGACTTAAGCCATTCACTTTTAAAAGTTGATTTTGCAATGTATGCACGAGTACCAAGTTCCACTGCTCAGGGGCGCTTGTCCTCTAATTCTATGTAGCTAGAACAACTAACAAAAGTCTTTATTTCCTCATTATAGGTCATATGTACCTTCATACCCTTCCACTATCAGGAAGGGATTGTTTTTCTAAATGAACCTACTATTCATATATCAAGTTATATATAGCTGACTTTAGTTTTATAATCAGATTTGACATTCGATCAAATTCAACAATCAACTGTCTTTATTTGAGGATTGTATTTCCTCCAAACTTTTCAATCAAAACCATACTTATGGTATTTGCAATTGAACATTACTGGTACTTATATATCAGATCGTTATTCATAAAACTGATTAAGATATCACACTATGTGAGTCTTGCTTCTTACATACATGATGTGCATCCACATCACGTTTGTGTAAGGCACTAATTGGGTTTTTATCCCTTAGTCAGCCACAACTTTATCTTAACCTCATCTATGGCCTCCAAAACCTTTTGCTCATCTAAGATATTGTGTATTTCAAATGCCATATGGTGATATTCTCCCTATTTAGTATCATTCTCATTCAAATTAGTCATCATTTTCTAAGATGTTATGGTTAACTAAATCACTGAGACAAATCTATTACGCACAACGCTATCAAATACACATCAATTGTCATAACTACATATGAAAATTTAAAATATCTCACATAAGGCACAAAATTGAAAGTTCACTATGTTCCAATCATTTTTCATGACACAAATATTTGACATTTTAAACTTTAATCTAATTGCGCCAATATTAATTCTGGATGAGAATTTCATTAAACCTAATGAATGCATCATCTATTTTAACTAAGACCATTTTATCAACTTGTATTGATCTCTGAATTTCTTTATCCATAATAAAGTCTCTATTACATTTGCATTAGGTCAAATACCTCGCATTACGTTAATTTGGGAATAACATTAAAACAATGGATATTCTCTGGTATATTACTAAGCATCGCTCTATAGTAAGCTGTAATGAATCCACTCAGTCCTAAAAAGTTTCAAATTCTTGTCCCGAATAAGATCATTGATTACGGGGCTCATATTCATGCATGGATATCATATCTTTTCCAATTAAGAGAATTCAATAGAGTATTGATAGTTTTGACATGCAATGTGATGGTCCCTAGTCAACAAACTTGTATGAAGTAGAAACGTGTATTTCAAAACACCAATATGTGTTTTCGGGAGTCGGAATAAGATATTACATGTCATTATGCGTTGTAAGACCTATGGAACACATCTCATGTATAGATTCGAGTACAACACAACTTCCAAGGATCGAAAAACAAGTTTCACATGCCAATACGTGCTAGAAATAGGTGTTCATATGCTATCACGCATAAAAAATAAGCTCATACGCTCCTTCAGGCACTGAGACAATGTCACATACGCCTCTACATGCTGTAAATAAACCTGCATCGCTTTCATGCATCCAAAATAAGCCAAATGGGTTGTCACATGCTTGCACGCACCAAGATTGAGTTGTATATGTCGAACGTAAGTTGTCACTCTCCTTCACACATTCACACACACTGGTCAATGATACAATCAACTATTTGACCATTGACCGATCAACTGACCTGATGGGCGTTGATCAGTTCAAGTTGAACTTGTTGACCTAACGGGTTAACCTATTGATCAATAGGTCTTGACCAACCCGTTGACCTCCAAGTCTAGTAACTAGGTTTTCCTAATCCAATTTTGACCTGGTTCTATGTGATGAACCCTAGAATTTCTTTCATTCAATTAGCTGAATTTCGATAACTTTTCAATGATGAAAACATGAGGCTTTTGTAGCCCAGGCGATGACGAATCTGATCATTCTAAGTTCTAGCATCGATGGCGTCAAAATCCATTGAAATAGCGAGGATGAAAAACACGCATTGGGTCTCGGTCTTGAATCAGTTTTCATCAATTATGGCATTAATTCGAGTCATTTTTCAATTTAAAACATGTAATATCATTCCAATCATTCATCCAACATGTTTCCTAACACCAATTTCATGCAATTTTAGCCGAATTAAATTCATGCCCAAAAACAAATTTTTTAAAACAAAAATCAATATACAGATTCTAATTTGCCCAATATATGTAATACGATTCACATAAAACATGGCAAATACACATCCTAGGCTCTGATACCAATGTTGGGAATAATCAAGCATGTTAGGATCAAATTCTATGAATTTTGTATATAAGGATTTTACGTACCCAGAGTAATTTTTGATGAAGCTTCTTTGAATATGATGTAAGATATTGATGTTAGTCTATTCCTATGACCCAATTTGCACTATGTATTGTTTTTCATTTGAGAGACAAGATCTGTGAATTGGTTTTACAAGAGAAAAGAGGAGAGTTCTTTTCTCGAAAAAATAACATTATATTTTTAGGAAGGCAGTTTGGATAATTTATATATGTCCAACTGCCCTTCCAATGCCTCTTATAACTGCCCTTGGTAGTTATATTAAATCGGGTCAGGTCGACCTGTCATGGGTAGACCTCGAATCTAATATAATCCAAACTTAATTAGAATTCAATGACTTGATAGTGGATTATACCTGTTTTGTTCTTCTTAAGGCAGTCTAGGTATAAAAAACAATTCCTCTTCTAGTGTCCATCATTTTGATAATGGAAACACTTTTCCTTTTCTTTTGCCTTATCTGCCTTAGTAACACCTTTCTTAAAATTCCATTTCTTGGGTCTAACATTTGAACCTTTCTTTTGTTGCTTTTTGGGCCTATTGGCCTACTGATAGAAACTACATGGATATCCATATATCTAAAGTCATTCTTCCCTTACTTGTAAAACTCTTGGAGCTCATTGAGCAACTCAGAGGGTGTATACTCTATCTGATTCAGATTATACTTGGTTATAAATGGTTTATAAATTAGTGGAAAAGATTATAGAATCAAATTCACTTTGATGTGGTTTGGTAGGACCACACCCCAAATGTCTAACTATCACAATACATTGATCATCTTTATAACATGTTCATATAGAGACATGTATTCCCTTAATCTCATGTTAAAGAGTGAAGCGTATAGCTTGTACTTGACTACTCTTGAGTTCTCATTGTACTACTCTTGTAAAGCAATGAGGATATCATAAGCCCTTAAAACATTTTCTTGTTTGGTTTAGAGCTTCCTATTTATTGAGGCTAGTACGTAGCCTTGAGTTTTCCTATTATCCTAGACCTATGTCTCAAAAGTCTTATGTTCCTCATCAGAGGCAATTGGCGCTATATCAATAGGAAGTAATACTTCCAAGACATAGCCAATCTTTTTGAAGTCTAGTACTATTTGAAGATTTCTTAACTAGTCCTTGAAGTTAGGTCTAGTCAAAATGTTATTTATCCAAGATCCTTAGGAGTATGTTGTCGATCATTTTTTGAATATATCACAATTAAACAAAAATATTGCAAAGAGAAGTAGTTTTATTAGTGAATCGAATATGTGAATTTAACCTTTTCTTAATTGCATAATCTTATTAGCTCCCACTATTTTATTCAAATCCTGCACTCCCTTTGATAAGATCCAAAAATTCTATTAGATCAAATTTCTTAGTGGAGAATCAAATTTTAATTAAACTTAATTAACCTCACATAATAGATTTTTTGGTTAATTAAATTTACTAAGTAAGAAACCTTTTTCATTTATATCTCTATATAAGACTTGATTCATTTAGCATACCCTTCACTTCGGATATCTCACATAATAGAAATCTTGACACCCTTGGCTAGTTAAATCCAAATCATACATTTTTTAGAAATGGCATTTTCATCATGTTCTCACATAATAAAAATCTTGGTCATGATAAAAATATGCATCTAAGAACAAGATAAACTTTATTCCATGACATAAAACCTACATCCTTCACATAGTATAAATCTCGGGATATTAACAATTATGTTATAGAATTTAATTATCTCATGATGGGAGGCATAGATTTAATAATTTTAATTAGAGAGATTTAGGTTCAACTTAATTTTAATTAAGTTCAATTAAGTATGACATACATACATCTCATATATGCATAATTTCATGGGGTTTTTCAAAATTATAATCTAATGGCAAACTATTCATCTAAGGTTATATCTTCATTTAGATCGCCATCCGGATTATCTTTGGATCCTCGTTTAATCGCTGCGATTACATTTGAAACTAAGACGCATACATTTGATAAAATAAAATTAAATAAATTGGTTGAAGTTATTTAATACAAACCCCTTAATTAAAAGAATTGATGGAGACATCATCAAAGCACTAAGCCACGGGGTTGATCCACTTCAAATACTAGTGGGACCAATTACGAGGAGTCAAGCCAAGAAGTTGCAACAAGCTTTAAATAGACTCATGGAAGAGCTTTGGTCCAAGCCAAACATCATGGGAGCTGATTGGTTCAAGGAAGCCATCAAGGGACTAGTTAATTTGATCCAATTCTCAAGTCAAGAACGAGTAGAGGAATTGGCTATAGGGGGACAAAAGCCTAATCCAAGAGTAGTATGTCATGTTGAGCTATCAAGAAAGTCATCAAGTTTTAGGGAAACCGTCGAAGCATGCCTTGGTTAGGCCTAGGATTATGTTATTATTATTTGTTTTGTAACGGGCTAAGACTTGTTTTATTAAAGCCTAAGCTTTTATTTAAGTTATGTGTTACGTAATAGGCTACTTAAATTAATTATTTTTGAAGCCCAAATGTCATATTGGTTTTTAACTTAGGTTATTGGGTATTTAATTAATTAATGGGCTTAGGTAAATTGGGTAGTCCATTAGGTTAAGGTCAAGTTGGGCCTTTAGGGTTTGTAGAAAACATTTATTAAAAAAAACTTCTTTTGGAGGAATGAAATAGAAACTGTGAACAGTAACGTATGAACAGTACCGTGAGTTTCCCTTGTTTCAAGATTTTAATTTTTTGATTCAAAATTATCAAAAACTTATCAAGGTTCATCCCTTGTGGCATTCTGATCACTAATCTATACTAAGGTTCGCATGAATTTCATTCATATCGGGTTAAGGTGGAACCTGTTTCAATCTTGGATAAAGATCAATTTTTGATCGGGTTTTGCACATCGTCATTGAAGTTTACATCAAATTTGGTGTCAAAGTGTAACACCCGAATTCAGCTATGTCAGTAAACTTTATTTTCAAAATTATCCCTAGAGTTGATTTTATAACTTGTTGTTTAACGAAATTGTAAAAAAATTATTTAAAACTACTAAATGGATAATAATTTTCAAAGGAGGTAAAATGGTCATTTTCGGAGGATTTAATAGACAAAGTGGGAATGTAAATTGAATGGCACACTTAAAATTATATAATGGTGCTAAGGGTTTTTGGTAATTGGCTAAGGATAAAGCTATTAAATGAGCAATAATTTTCAAAGGGGGTAAAATGGTCATTTTTTGATGATTTAATAGACAAAGTGGGAATGTAAATTGAATGGCACACTTGAAATTATATAATGGTGCTAAGGGTTTTTGGTAATTGACTAAGGATAAAATAGTAATTTATGGAGAAGGTTAAGGGTAAATTAGTCCAAAATGCTTATAAAACAACCAAACTATTCATTTTCTTCTTCCTTGGCTGAGAATTCTCCATAATTTTACTAAATTTTTTCTTTAAACAAAAATTTACCCAAAAATCTAGCTAAACCACTTAATTTCCAGAGCCTCCAGTTATAAAAGTGTAGATCTATCAATTCTGGTAAGTTCTAAGATAAAAAGTTTAATTTTTAAGAGATGTCAAGTTTAAAGTTTTAATGGATGATTATGTTGTTGGTTGATTAAGGTTGCTAGGAAGAAGAAAAGAAGGAGGACAAACTTAAATCACCTAATTAGCAAAGAAAATGCAAGAATTTCATACTTTACATATTTGAAGTAATTTGAGTTAGGTTATTCAAATAACCTTTACTTATATAAGTGTGTAGGGTATAAATTAAGGTGATTTATGCTTAAAAGAATAAATAAATTCATTAGGACTTATGATGTAATTTTTTTTACCATAAGGGTATTTTAGACATTTTTTATTCCTAGGGTTAGCTTAGTTGATTTTGTGTATTGAGTATGTGAGAAATGATTATTTGATGGAATAATTTGCACTAAGGTAGGCATATAACTTTTGGCCATAAGGATAAAAGTGTCATTTTATGTGATATAGGTTAATTTTGCTTAATTATGTACATGATGTGTAAAAACCATTATAATAAATATGTATAATCATATGGAATGCATGAAATATATGTAAATGCATGAGAAAATAATCTGATGCTCGATGAGGCTTGAAAAGAATAAGAAAAAACAATGAATAGACATATTTCATCTTATGGTTATACATGTATACATGAGGAATCATAACATATGCATAATTTCAAAAAAATAAAGAAAGAGGAAAAACATTTTCTAAGTTATGCATGTTTTTGGAAAATAGAAAACAAGTGTTTTTGGTTTTATAATGACTCATATGATACAGGAAACAAAAAGCATGCTTAAAATCCTTACACGTGAGCTGTACTGTGTGGACAGCAAAAAAAGATATCAGTTGTACTGTGTGAACAATAAAGAAAGATATTAGTTATACTGTGTGGATAGTAAAGAAAGATATTAGATGTATTGTGTGGACAACAAAGAAAAAAATAGTGAAATATACGTGTAAGGGAGGATTGTACCTTGTATGGTGACTGCAAGTTCTGTTTTATGTAGTCTAGACCGATCAATGAAAATATTTGACAAACAAAAAAAAATTAGCAAATATTTTATGAAAGTCATTTGCATTAGAATCATGCATGTAAGCTTATGTGGCTGATAAAGAGTTGAGAAAGATGTACGAACAGAAAATAGAAAAGTCATGGCACTCATACATGCATAAATTATAACGAGTGAATCATATTTGTATAGTAAGGAAATGAATAAATGTGTGAATGAAGAGAATTATGATAAGCGGTTAATGCATGTTTCGTGTCAATTATTTTGTATGTGAATACCTAGACACGCTGAACATGGAAAAGATTAGTACTGGTATAAAATGCTTTGAGTATTGAGTATGATTTTCTTACTAAGCCATGGTCGCTCACTCCGTTTAATTTAATATTTTATAGGTAAAGAGTTGTAACAAAGTTTCCCAGGGAGCACTAGCGAGACATGAGGCTATGGGAGAAGGGCACCGTATTTTTATCGATTTTTATGTTTTTGGTGTCTATGTGCATATATGTATGTATATGTGACTTTATGTGTGTGTGTGTGTATGTATGTATGTATATATATATGTATATATATATATATATATATATGTGTATATATATATATGTGTATATATATATATCTCGTTGACGTATATAGATGCATATGTATATACATTTTGGTTCTTATATGTATATATGTAGTTATTGTATTGATGTGCCTATACCTTTATCTGATGGATAGTACATACTCATAGGAATATATATATCTTTTTGATTATTGGATATATGTGATTGTGTGTGTGTGTATATATATATATATATAGCTAGTCATTGAAATTAGTTATAAAGTTTCTGTGGGTGGTAATTTTTATGATGGTTACTATTAAGTATTTATTTTGTTAATTATGACTATGTTGATGAAAATCCAGTCGATTGGTAAGACTGGTTTGTGTGAATTGCTAATTAGGAGTGTTATAAAGCATTAAAAAAAAAATTCTCCGAGCCCTCTAAAATAGGGGAACTCTTGTCATTTTTCTGTAACACACCTATTGGTTAGGAGAGGTTACATAGAGCTTGACTATAAATCAGGAAAAAAAGGAAAAAATGAAATAAAAAACGAAAGAAAGAAAAAACGAAATTAAAAAACCAGTTTAAAGTGTGCAAACATGAGTGATGGAGTGAAATTTTTGTTTTTGAGAGTGAAACATGTGAGGGAGTATGTGAGATCCTTTCTAATATATTTTGCAGGTTACAATTATGTCATCAAGCCAAAATAAAAGTTCCACTAAAAGTGACGATTTGAGGACAAATCATTTTAAAAAGAGGGGGAATGATGTGATCCATGGAAGATCAATAACATGTGAACCAATAATGAAGGATTATGACAAAAGTGTGGTACACTAGATAACATTAAGAACATTGAAGACACAAGCTAAAGGTAAGAAGCATGATGTGACACTCAAGGATGGCATGGCAAATGACGTAGAGAGCATCGAACACATGGGAAATGATATGATATATCCTTGGTGACGCTTTTACTTGACAAAACATGAAATAGAAGCTTGATTAAGCAAAAATATATGTGAAGAAAGAAAGAGAATTCAATTGAAGTTTGGTTTCCTAGTATTTCTAATTTTTTAGTTGTTTAGGAGTTTTATTTGTTTTAAGAGTCTTTGTTTTATTTTCTTTAGGAATTATAATTACATTAGGATTATTATTTAAGATTATTATTATCTTATCTAGATTGAAAAAGTTATTATCCTAAACAGTAGGATTGTTATTATCCTAGAGATTATGTTTGTTATTATCTTATTCAGATTAGGGTTATAAATAATCATGTAACCTTGGGCTAGAGAAGATACAATGGCTTAATGAAATTGTGAGATCTTTTATCTTGGTTCTTTTGAAAATTCATGAATTTATGAGGAATATTTTCTTGTAGCATTTAAATATGACTT
This sequence comes from Mangifera indica, assembly GCF_011075055.1. Taxonomy (NCBI): domain Eukaryota; kingdom Viridiplantae; phylum Streptophyta; class Magnoliopsida; order Sapindales; family Anacardiaceae; genus Mangifera; species Mangifera indica. Next base: position 2,113,223 of record NC_058148.1, read on the forward strand.
ATCACTCTCCTTCTTTTCTATTTTAGAGTGTGACATCAACTTATACCTTTGGTTCATGTCAATTATAGACATCGGGTTATTGTTTTTATATTTTTGGTTCATGATTATCAATAATAATTGGGTCAAGCGTTTTTATACTTTTGGTTCGTGTCAATTATAAGTATTGGATCAAGGTTTTCTTTAATTTGAAATTTGATTTAGCTTTTCTGGGTTTCTGGCTTCCTTGCTTATATGTAGGAATTCATAGTTTATCTATGAGGTTCACATTAGTTTGGTATCAAAGCTCGGCTCTAAATCAGAAAAAAAAAGAAAAAAAAAGAAAAAAAAGAAAAAAAAGAGAAAAAACGAAATAAAAAACCAATTTAAAGTGTGTAAACATGAGTAATTAAGTGATTTTTTTTTTTTTTAGAGGAGTGAAGCATGTGAAGGAATGCGTGAGGTCCTTTCTAACATATTTTGTAGGTTACAATCATGTTATCAAGCCAAAATAGAAGTTCCACTAAAAGTGACAATTTGAGGATAACTCATTTTAAAAAGGGGGGAATGATGTGATCCATGGAAGACCAAGAACATGTGCTCCAATAATGAAGGACAATGACAAGAGTGTAGTAGGCTAGATATCATTGAAAACATTGAAGACACAAGCTAAAGGTAAGAAACATGATATAGCAATCAAGGAAGACATGGCAAATGCTTAGAAAGTATCAAACACATGGGAAATGACTTAGCACATCCTTAGTGATGTTTTTACTTGTCAAAATTTAAAGAGAAAGTTTGATTAGGTGAAAATTCATGTGAAAAAAGCAAGAGAATTTAATTGGAGTTCAGCTTCTGTAACACCCGAATTCAGGTATGTCAGTAAATTCTACTTTCAAAATTACCCCTAGAGTTGATTTTATAACTTGTTGTTTAAAGAAATTATAAAAGAATTATAGAAAACTACTAAATGAGCAATAATTTTCAAAGAGGGTAAAATGGTTATTTTAGAAGGATTTAAGAGACAAAGTGGGAATGTAAATTGAATGGCATACTTGAAATTATATAATGATACTAAGGGTTTTTGGTAATTAGCTAAGGATAAAATAGTTATTTTTGGAGAAGGTTAAGGGTAAATTAGTCTAAAATGCTTATAAACCATCAAACTATTCATTTTCTTCTTCCTTGGCCGAGAATTCTCCATAATTTTGCTTAAGTTTTTCTTCAAACAAAAATTCATCCAAAAACCTAGTTAAACCACCTAATTTCTAGAGTCTCCAGTTATAAAAAGTATAGATCTATCAATTCTGGTAAGTTCTAAGGTAAAATGTTTAATTTTTAAGAGATGTCAAGTTTAGAGTTTTGATGGATGATTATGTTTTTGGTTGATTAAGGTTGCTAGGAAGAAGAAAAGAAGGATATGCTTAAATCACCTAATTAGCAAAGAAAATGTAAGAATTTCATACTTTACATACTTGAAGTAATTTGAGTTAGGTTATTTAAATAACCTTTACTTATATAAGAGTGTAAGGTATTAAAATTAAGGTGATTTATGATTAAAAGAATAAATAAATTCATTAGGACTTATGATATAATTTTTGCCATAAGGGTATTTTAGACATTTCATATTTGTGGGGTTAGCTTAGTGGATTTTATGTGTTGAATATGTGAGAAATGATGAATTGATGAAAGAATTTGCACTAAAGGTAATCATGTAATTTTTGACCATAAGGGTAAAAATGTAATTGAATGTGATGTAGGTTAATTTTTGCTTAATTATGGGCATGATATGTGGAATAGCCCTTATATTAAGCCTATTTTGTATATTTTGAAATTAATTTGATGCATGAGATATATATAAATGCATGAGAAAATAATATGATGTTTGATAGGGAATGAAAAGAATAAGCGAAAATAATGAATGGGCATATTTCATATTATAGTTATACATGCATACATGAGGAATCATAGCATATGCATGATTTCAAAAAAATAAAGAAAGTGGAAAAACATTTTCTAAGTTATACATGCATGGAAAACAAGTGTTTTTGGTTTTATAATGACTCACATGATACAGGAAAGCAGAAAGCATGCTTAAAATCCTTACACGTGAGTTGTATTGTGTAGACAACAAAGAAAGATATCAGTTGTATTATGTGGACAGCAAAGAAAGATATCAGTTGTATTGTGTCGACAACAAAGAAAAAATAGTGAAATATGTGTGTAAGAGAGGATTGTTCCTTGTATGGTGACTGCGAGTACTGTCCTATGCAGTCTAGATCGGTCAATGAAAATATTTGGCAAAAAAAAAAAAAGGAAAGAATTAACAAATATTTTATGAAAGTCATTTGTATTAGAATCATGCATGCAAACCTATATAGCTGATAAAGAGTTGAGAAAGATGTACAATCAGAAAATAGAAAAGTCGTGACACTCATACATGCATAAATCATAACGAGTGAATCATATTTGTATAGTAAGGAAATAAATAAATGGGTGAAAGAAGAGAATTATGATATGTGTTTAATGCGTGTTCCGTGTCAATTATTTTGTATGTGAATACCTAGACACGCTGAGTATAGAAGAGATTAGTACTGGTATGAAATGCTTTGAGTATTAAGTATGATTTTTTTATTGAGTCGTGGTTGCTTACTCCGTTTAATTTAATATTTTACAAGTAAAGAGTTGCAGCAAAGGTTCCTGAGGAGTACTAGTGGGACATGAGGCTAAGGGAGGAAGGCACCATATTTTTATTGATTTATATGTTTTTGATGTATATGTGAATATATGCATAAATATATACTTGATATAAATATTGGTGGATATGTATATATTTTGTTTCATACAGTATATATGTGATTGTGTATATATATATCTATATATGTGTATATATATGGCTAGTAATTGAAATTGGTTATAAAGTTTCTATGGGTGGTAATTTTATGATGGTTGTTATTAAGTATTTGTTTTGTTGATTAAGTTGATGAAAATCCAGTCGATTGGTAGGACTGGTTTGTGTGAATTGCTAATTATGAGTGTTATAGGGCAGAATAAAAAAAAATTGCCCGAGCCCTCTAAAATAGGGGAACTCTTCCTATTGGTTAGGAGAGGTTACAACTTCCTAATATTTATAGTTTTTTAGTTGTTTAGGAGTTTTATTTGTTTTAAAAGTTTTAGTTTTATTTTCTTTAGGAGTTATAATTACATTAAAATTATTATTTAGATTAGAATTATTATTCAGATTAGGATTGTTATTATCCTAGAGATTAGATTTATTATGATCCTATTTAGACTATAACTATCAATAAGCATGTAAGCCTCGAGGTAGAGGACACACATTGGCATAATGAAGTTATGAGATCTTTTCTCTTGGTTCTTTGAAAACTCATAAACTTATCAAGAATATTTTCTTATAGCGTTCAAATATGAGTTATCATTCTCCTTCTTTTCTATTCTAGAATATGACGTCAACTTATACCTTTGGTTCATATCAATTATAGACATCAAGTCATTGTTTTTTACATTTTTAGTTCATGATTATCCATAATCATTGGGTTAAGAGTTTTTATACTTTTGGTTTATGTCAATTATAGGCATTAGGTCAAGGTTTTCTTTAATTTGAACTTTGATTTAGCTTTTCTAGGTTAGACAAAGTCGATTCTGATAGCAAGGGTAGTGAGGGTAGTGATAGGAAAATTACTTTAGAGAGCAAAGGGAGACTAAAATGGCATAAAAATAGTTTGTATAGAGGAGATAGACAAGGTGATAGTAGCCTCAGTAGCATTAAGATGAAAATTTGACCTTTTCAAGATAGAAATGACTTAGAGGTTGATTTTAAATAGATCCAGTTTTTGACATCCATATGTATACAGAAGAGAAAAAGAGAAATTAGCAGTCGTAGAATTCATTGATTATGTAAGTATTTAGTGGGATCAGTTATTAATGAATAAACGTAAGAATTTGGGTAGACCAATAGATACTTGGGATGATATGAAAAGTGTAATGAGGCAGCAGTTTGTTCCAAGCCATTACCATATGGATTATTTAAAAAATTGCAGAGGCTTAGGCAGGGGACAAAAAGTTTAGAAGACTATCACAAAGAGATGAAGACAACCATGATTAGGGCTAATATAAAGGAGGATAGAGAGACCATAATGGCTAGGTTTTAAAATGGGTTGAATAGGGAAATAGTAAATGTGGTACAACTCTAACACTATATAGAGCTAGAGGATTTGGTACATATGGTGATAAAGGTAGAGAGACAATTACAGTGGAAAGGTAAAAGGGTTATAGGTTCCTATTCTAGTTCTTGGAAGCTCAGCATGTCAAAGAGAGATGATAAGCCACATTTTCAGCCAAAAACCAAGTACTGTAAACCTAAAGGAGAGGAGTTTAGTCAAGCGAAGCCTAGTATCAAACTCGAACCACTGAGAAGAAACAGTGAGATCAAATGTTTTAAGTTTTTGGGTAGAGGTCACGTAGCCTTTTAGTGTCTTAATAAAAAAAACATGGTGTTGAGGGAGGATGGTAAGTATGAGACAGAGCAAGAACCTAGTGATGAGTTTATGCCACAATTAAAGGATGCTAGTGATGTAGAGTTGGAGTATATAGTAGAAGGTGAGGCACTAGTGTTTATAAGAGCTTAGAGTTTATAATACAAGGAAGAAAATGATAAGCAGAGAGAGAATATTTTCCATGCTAGGTGTCATGTGAAAGGTAAGGTATATGCATTTTGATCATAGATAGGGGTAGTTGCATGCATGTAGCCAGTACTGAGTTTGTAGAAACACTTAGTTTACCTATACTTAAACACCATAGACCTTATAAACTTCAATGGTTGAATGACTATGGAAAGATTAGGGTGACTAAATAAGTGGTGGTGGCTTTGTTTGTAAGTAGGTATCAAGATGAGGTTTTGTGTGATATAGTACCCATGCATACCAATCATATTTTGTTAGGTTGGTCATGGCAATATGATAGAAAAGTGACACATGACAGGTTTAAAAATAGGTATTCCTTTATGATGAATAATAAGTTAATAGAGCTTGTATCTTTGTCACCAAAACAAGTTTATGATGATCAAGTGAGGAGGACAAAAATGCTTGATGAAAAGAAAGAAAGTGAAAGTGAAAGTGAAAGTGAGAAGAAAAGAGAAAATTTGAGTAAGGATAAGGGAAGAGAAAGTAAAGAAAGAAAGTGAAAGTGAAAGTGAGAAGAAAAGAGAAAATTTGAGTAAGGATAAGGGAAGAGAAAGTAAGGCCAGAAAGAAGAGAGAAGAAAAAGAGAATGAGAAATTTGGCTTTGAGAAAAGAAGAAGGAGAGAAAAAATGAACAAGAAAAAAAGAGCTTTTATGCAAAAGCAAGTGATATGAAGGTAACCCTTGTCAGGGTTGGATTCGAGCCGAACTGAGCTCGGCTCACAGCCAGCTTGGGCTAGGCTCGATTTATTTATGGGCAGCTCAAGTTTGGTTCGACTCGAGTTTGGCTTGACTCATTTTCGGCTCAATTCGGCTCATTTTTCATATCGAAATGACATTGTTTTGTGTATATATGGATCAAAACGACGTCATTTTGTATAAAAAATTTTTAAAAAAATCTATCGAGCCAACCCGAGCCAGCTCGAGCTCGATCGAGTCGAGCAGAGCCCGACTCATTTTGGGCTCGAACCGAGCCGAGCCGAGCCAAGCTCAAGCTCGAGCTGGCTCGGCTCGAGTCTAGCCCTGGCCCTTGTGACTAAACAATATTTATTATTATTGGTCTACAAGGAACAATTCTTGTTTTCTACTAACGCTGACCATTCTCTTCCTAGTATATTTGTTTCTCTTTTACAAGAGTTTAAAGATGTATTCCCTAAGGAGATTCCAGATGGATTTCCATCGATTCATGGGATCGAGCATTAGATCGACTTCATACGTGGAGCAACGATACCTAATTGACTAGCCTATAAAAGTAATCTCGAGGAGACAAAAGAGCTTTAAAGGCAAGTAGAAGAGTTTATGAAGAAAGGATACGTGAGAAAGAGCATGAGTCCATGTGTCGTACTAGTGATTCTAGTGTCTAAAAAGGATAGGATGTAGAAAATATGCGTTGACTATCAAGCCATCAAGAAAATAACTGTAAAGTGTTGCTATCTCATACCTCGGTGAGATAATATACTTGATGAGTTGCATAGATCATGTATATTTTTGAAAATTGATTTGAAAAGTAGGTATCATCAAATTAAGACGAAAGATGGCGATGAATGGAAAACTGCATTTAAAACCAAACATGGACAATATGAATGGTTGGTAATGCCATTTGGGTTTACTAACACACCTAGTGCGTTTATGAGGTTAATAAACCATGTCTTGCGTGCATTTATAGACAAGTTTGTAATTGTTTATTTTGATGATATTCTCATTTATAGTCGTTGTTTAGATGAGCATATAGGACACGTGCGTGATGTTTTGCTTATGCTTAAGAAAGAAAGGTTATTTGGTAATCTTAAAAAATGTTCCTTTTGCACTAACCAAGTTGTGTTTCTAGGATTTGTGGTTTAATTTAAGGGGATTAAGGTAGATGAGGAGGAGGTTAAGGCTATCTGAGAGTGGTCGATGCCTACTTCCATGGCCAAGATTAAGAGTTTTCATGGTTTAGCTAGTTTTTATAGGAGATTTGTACGAGACTTTAGTACACTAGTAGTTCCACTAACTGAAGTTATTAAAAAGAATATAAGGCTTAGGTGGGGTGAGGAACAAGAGCGTGCATTTGTATTAATTAAGGATAAGTTAAGTTTTACACCTTTACTTGTTTTGCTTGATTTTTCTAAACCATTTGAACTTGAATATGACGTTTTAGGTATAGGTATTGGAGTTGTTTTGATGCAAGAAAATAGGCTTATAGCATATTTTAGTGAGAAACTTAATAAGCCTGCTTTGAAGTACCCTACTTATGACAAAGAGTTATACACTTTGATAAGAGTGTTGGAGATGTGGAAGTATTACCTTTAGCCACGTGAGTTCATCACCAAGACAGATCATAAGTCCCTAAAACATCTAAAGGGATAAGGTAAGTTGAACAAGAGACATACAAGGTGGGATGAATGCATCAAAACTTTTCCTTATATCATTCATTACAAGCAAGATAAGGAAAATGTTGTGGCAAATTGATGCATATTCGACCACCTCTTCACTTTCGGCCTCCAAACCTACCCCAAGCCTACTTACCACACAATAAGCTAAGTAGCATGAATTTCTAGCAATGCAGTAGCCTAAGGATGTCAACCTTTTTCATTTTTGGCCCAAAACCACTTTTAGGTATAATCTCATTACATGCACCCAAAGTCCAATTGAATAGTTTGCTCCAATTGATCCAAAAGTGTATCTTTTGAAACCCACTATTGGCCCAAACATCCAAGACTCCTTTTTGAAGTCCAAAGAACTCAAAGTATGTTTTTAGTTGGTTTTGAACTAGAAGAGAAGATGGTTGCCTTAGTTAGGAAACAAGTTTCCAACATTTAAAGAAAATGTGTATTATTTTGTCTTATATTCATTAATTTGGATATGGGTTTAGTTTATGATGGAGGGTTTGGCATACATTAGGGACTTGAGTTGATTTTATATTAATTTTGTTGACCAAAGTGTACCATTGTCATCCATGCCTTCTATATAAAGAAGTGAGCCTTCATTTGTAATTTTTGGTTAACATTTGAATGAAACTTGAATTAAAAACATTGAAGTTTTTTCCTCATTTTCCTTTATCCAATCATCTTGGTGGAAGATTAGTGGTGGAAGACCTTAAGGTTGGTGGATCTCTTTCCTTTATGCCTTGGTTTTCATTAGTGTGTTCCTTAGAATCCAAATTGCATGCATGTGAAGGGTTTTCAATCCTATGACAGAGAGTTACAACATAATTACCATTTCTGTTACTGCATTCTACTTGTAATTTGATTGTCTTATATTACACCAATTGTGTACGTCCATAGCTTGAAAAAAATTTCATTGTGTTGTGATTATGATGAAATGAATTCGATTGGGTTTTGGAGTTGATTTGGTTGGTTAAACTACAAGAACAAAAAAATTGCACATACCACATAAATAGTGAAAATAGTTTTTGATTCTTTGGTTTCTTGTTGCATGTTTGGATGAATATGCACCACAAATGCATTATCATGCAGGTATACTGTAATGTCAACTTTAGATACTAAGTTACTTAGGTTTAAGTATATCAAAGATTTGTATGTGACTGATGTAGACTTTTCCAGTATTTATGATGTTTGTGAGAAAGTTGCATTTGGTAAGTTTTATAGGCATGACGGATATTTGTTTAAAGAGGATAAATTGTGTGTGCTTATGAGTTTCTTGCATGAATTACTTGTTAGGGAAACATATGGGGGTGGACTAATGGGTCATTTTGGCATAGTTAAAACCTTAGGCATCTTGCAAGAGCATTTCTTTTGGCCACATATGAAAAAGGATATTGAACGTATTTGTAATAGATGTGTTAGGTCTAAGCAGGCTAAGTTAAAAGTTTTACCTCATGGTTTGTATACACCCTTACCAATACCTAGTAAACCTTGGGTTGATATTTCTATGGACTTTGTGTTAGGGTTGCCTAGGATAAGGAAGGGTAAGGGTGTAATTTTTATAGTCGTTGATAGATTTTCTAAAATGACACTTTTTCCCATGCCATAAAACTGATGATGCAACTGATATTGCTGATTTGTTTTTCAGAGACATAGTACACCTACATAGAGTTCCAAGGAGCATCATATCCGATTAATATGTTAAGTTTCTCAGCTAATTCTAAAAGATATTATAGGGAAAATTAGGTACGAAACTCTTATTTCCCACTACATGTCACCTACAAATCGATGGGCAAACTAAAGTAGTAAATAGGACATTAACTCAATTATTGCATGTTGTGATTTAAAAGAACTTAAAAACTTGGGAGGAATGTTTACTACACATAGAATTTGCATATAATAGGATAGTGCATTCCACTATAGGTTATTCCCCGTTTGAGATTGTTTACAGTTTTAATCTACTAACTCTTTTGGATCTTTGGCTATTGCTTATTGATGAGAGAACTAGCTTAGATGGGAAAAGAAAAGTGGAGCTTGTGAAGCAAATTCATGAGAAAGTCAAACAAAACATTGAAAAATAGATAGAGCAGCTTCCAAAGCAAGCTAACAAAGGAAAGAAAAAAATTTTATTTCAACCAAGAGATTAGGTATAGGTGCACATACAAAAAGAAAGATTTCCTTAGCAATGAAAGTCAAAACTGCACCTAAGGGAGATGATGCATTTAAAGTCCTCGAGCAAATTGGATCTTCCAGGTTAGTACAATATAAGTGCTACTTTTAATGTTCCTGACTTATCTTTGTTTAATGATATAGATTTGAGGGCAAATCCTTCTCAATAGAGGGGAGTAATGGAGACATCATTAAAGCACTGAGCTACGAGGTTGATCCACTTCAAATACTAGTCAGACCAATTATAAGGAGTTGAGCCAAGAAGTTGTAACAAGCCTTAAATAGACTCATAGAAAAGATTTGGTCCAAGCCAAACATCATAGGAGTTGATTGGGTTAAAGAAGGCATCAAGGGACTAGTTAATTTGATGAAATTTTTAGGTCATGAAAGAGTAAAGGATTCGACTATGGGGGGATAAAAGCCGAATCCAAGAGTAGTATATCATGTTGGGCCGTCAAGGAAGTCGTCAAGTTCAAAGGAAAACATCCAAGCATGCCTTGGTTAGGCCTAGGATTATGTTATTATTATTTGTTTTGTAATGGGTTAAAACTTGTTTTATTAAAGCCCAAACTTTTATTTAAGTTATTGTTATGTAATGGGCTACTTAAATTAGTTATTTTTAAACTCAAATATCATGTTGGTTTTTAACTTAGGGTATTGGGCATTTAATTAGTTAATATGTTTAGGTAAATTGGGTAGTCCATTAGGTTAAGGTTAAGTTAGGCCTTGAGGGTTTGTAGAGAACATTTTTAAAAAACAACTTCTTTTAGAGAAATGAAACAGAAACCATAAACAGTAACATATGAACAATATTGTGAGTTTCCCTTGTTTCAAGATTTCAATTTTTTTGATTTAAAACTATCAAGAACTTATCAGGGTTCATCCTTTGTGGCGTTCTAATTACTAATCTACACCAAAGTTCATACGAATTTCATTCATATCGGGTCAAGGTGAACCTGTTTCAATCTTAGACATAGATTGATTTTTTATTGGGTTTCACATGTCATCGTTAAAGTTTGCATCAAGAATATTATAACCTAATTATTTAAACTTTGAAAAATGACAAATTACACATATGATCATCCCGTAATCATCCATCATTCATATTAACATTTATTATAAATTATGAACTCATTCATAATCTATTAAATATTAATTCATAATATAGGATTTAATTAAAATAATAATTAACAACATGCAATAATTCAATCATTTAACTTTAAATGACATGATGTATATTATCGAAATATTCATAATATTTGTTTTAGGTAACATTTACCTAACACTAGAGTATGACAACTTTTACACTTGATCAACATTAAGTGTTAGTTGACCTTGTGCAATTTTATGAACTTATACGCAGTCATATAAATGCAAGTTTATACTTTTAAATGATGGTTCATTCAACTAATATATCTAATCTTATTAATACAAGTTGATTTTTATACACAATCTTTCATTCAGCTAATGCACGTAATCTTATTAATGTAAATTGATTTTTGTACACAATCTATCATTCAACTAACACACTTAATCACATTAATGTAAGTTGATTCTTATATATAATCTTTCATTCAACTAAAATGAACAAAATCATGCACATCATCTCATGGTTTATACATATCCATTACCATTCAAAACAACATGCAAGTACTTTCACCATGCATCATATCCTTTTTAGATTATATGTAATTACATACATTACTCACATACATCATAATCGTTACCCAAATGTCTTAATCAATATTAAAAGATCATTTAGTATGTCCAAATGTGAATTTAAAAAAAATCCAGAATTTTTTATTAACAATTTCAACATATATATGCAAATATGTTAACATATCTCCATATGTCAAACTTTCCTATGCATATACCATATATGTATGCCCTTAATTCATGCATCTACAATACACAAAATTAGATAAATTTTTCAATGTGTATCATCATATACATCCAGCCAACATGCATTAATAAAAATTTTAGGATTTAAATTTAAATTCTCAAGCCTAAAGGCACTTATATTTTTAAATTAAGCACACATACATGCATTCTATGAACATTTCATCATGCAAATGCCTTAAATCACATGTTCTTCATCTTAAAATCATTAGAACATAGAGAAAAGAAATAAAACTCAGCTAAGAAAGATTCAACCAAGAGTTATAATGCAAAACATGTTTGAAAAACTTGATTTCCTAGCAAACTAAGAGCATATATGTACACAAATATACATACCCTTAAGTATAAAAATCATATATTTAGCTTTAAAAAGACATACAAGGAGCTGAACCATGCTCTAATTTCATTTGAAAATAATAAGTGAAGAAGAAGATACAAAGAATGTCATGCATGTAGGTAGAACAAGAATCAAAGCATAATTAAGGCGTATAAGAGAATGATGAAACTTTTACCTACTACTTTACTTCCTATTAGGATATAAGATGATGGATTGACCTCCTCACTTGAAAAACCTCCAAAGGAGTGCACTTTCCAAGCCAAATCTTAGAGAGAGAAGAGAGCTTTTTAGTTTATTTTGTGAGAGAATGCAGAGGGCAAAAATGCTTATGTTAGTTCAGAATGAACTAAAATACAACTTATATAATGGTGGCTCATTTTGCAATTTCAAAATTCTTATTTGGCCTAATAAATTCATAATTCAATATATACCTTGGTTACCTTAATTTCATCTCACTAACATCTTAGCTTTTAAAATGTTATTTTTTACCTATATAACATTTTACATAATTTTCATTATTCTTCGAAAGGTTCTAGCAACCCTTGGATAATTAATCCTCCCTTTAGAAAATTTGGTTTATTGGTGTGACCTTTTAGATTTCCTATAGCGTAGCTTTGAGTCCTTTTTTGGGCGATCTAAAAGAATACTAAAAATTCAATGACTATGGTAACATAACCCTTAAACCATGATAAAGAAATACTCCATCAAATATAATATCTCCGATCGTATATTCCATTTAGGTAATATCATTTCGTTGTTCAATCTAGATAGATTTCGAACTCATAGATTGTCAAAATCCTAATTTCAATTCTTTATAAATAATTGATTTAAATATTCAAAATATGTCATAACGAATATCCTTTGTATGAGTTACATTATATTCTGGTCAGAGATTTGATTTTTAATATTTATTAATATTCTTTTTAGAACTCAAATCTGTATCAAAATCTAATACTTTTATCAAGTCATCCCCTGACTCGTGAGTTAAATCGAATCAAATTTTTTCTAATTTAAGTTCAAGTTCGATTCTATTTAAAAAATGAGCTAACCCTCTATATTTGAACTCAGTTTGAATTTAAGCTGACAGTTCAACCTTATTAATAACAATGGACTTGTAAGTTTTTTAGTAAGAAATTTAAAAATTTTCTCACTAAAAATATAAATTTATTTAGTTTAAATGAGAATATAAATAATTTGTCACAAAAACCATGAAAATAATATCTATAATAACAAGATATTTATTTTCTCATTATTTTTTCCTTACTAAAGACTTTTTTTTTTTGTAGTATAATCCAAACTCTTCAGTGAGCATTTTCGGTGTTCGTTCATTTTATTTAGCTTTTATTTATTAGTATGTGCAATCAAAATAGTTGAGATTTCTTTTGCTAAAATGTCTCTTATCTGTAAGGCCCATTAGGCTATATAATCTAAACCTAATGTTGCATTTTGAGTAGTATGGAATAAAAATCAATAGCCACAGTTCAAGTCCTATTTTGCTCATTATTTAATCAATATTTGCTATAGTGGGGGTGAGTTGTCAAGTCACCAAGAGAGAAAAAGTTTTGGGAGTCCACAAAGTGAAAATGCAAGAGAAATAAATTGAAAACACGAGAGGTAAAAAGAGTTAGATAAAGAGAAGGATGAAACTCACTAACAACAGTGTTGCTCAATAGGTTCCAATTATGAACGATACCAATTATTAGTTTTAGGTCATGAAAATGAGGACCTTATTTAGATCTCAAGATCTATGGGATTCAGTAGAGATGGGTTTTGAAGAACTTGTTGATCCTAAATAACTTCCTAGATTAACAATAATGTAGAGGAATGAATTAAAGGAAAAGCGAAAGAAAAATGCCAAGGCTTTTTTTTTTTCATTCAACAACCTATGGATGATGCTCTATTTCCAAGAGTGATGGGAGCAAACACTTTAAAGAAAGCATGGGATTTGCTTTAGGAACAGTATCAACGTTCAAGTAAGGTCATAATAGTAAAATTATAGACATTATGGCGAGAATTTGAGAATTTATTGATGAAATCCTCTGACTCCGTGCAAGGTTTTTTGGTCAAACTTTCAACCATTGTGAATTAGATTAAGGCATTGGATAAGGAGTTACCTGAACATAATGTTATAAAGAAGGTTTTGAGAAGCCTTCTACCTAAATTTGGTTATGTGGTTACAACTATTGAAGAGTCAAAGGACTTGTCAGAGTACTCATTAGTTAAATTAATGGGTTTTCTAGAATCTCATAAAGAACGGGTGAAGAGATCAACTGGGACATTGGTGGAGCAAGCCTTGCAAACAAAGGTTGAGATGCAAAAGAAATTGGAGACTTTAGAAGAGGTGGTTTTGGTGGTAGGAGAGCTCGAGGTGTGGATATGCTAGTCGTGGAAGAGGTATCGATAGAGTAAATGGCCAAGAGAAAAAGGAAAGTCAAGGTACCACTAATTATTTTCTTGTTTGTCCTCATTGTGGTAAAACTAATCACATGGAGAAGGATTGTTGGTTTAAACTAGAACATGATAAAAAATTGTTTCAATGTTACAACTATAAGAAATTTGGCTATATTGCAAAAAATTGCCCAATAAAGGAGCAAGCTAATTTCTATGAAGGAAAGGATGAATGTTTAGATAATTTGTTAGTTGCATGTTTGGTTACTAATGTTGACTTGTCTTTTGAAGTGTGGTACTTAGATAATGGTTGTAGCAACCATATGACTAAGAACAAGAACTATTTCGTACATATTGATGAACATGTTAATTCAGAGGCAATAATAGGTAATAACATTATAACACCCCTTCTAGAAGTACTATCATTCAAAGGAAGATGTCATCGACTTGGATATTTAGAACATGCACTTAATTCAAAACACATAATAAACTTCATAAAAATCTTTGAATAAAACTCATATATTAACTTGCAAATTTACTAAAATACCCTTCTCAAAAACAAATTGAAAGTGTGTAAAAGATGTCCAATCATCAAAATAAAACTGAAAACCATACGTATATATAGTCAAATACATAAATAAATCATAATAAAATAAAAGTTGGAGAAATAAAATGATGTAAATGCCTTACAACTTTATGCCCACGGACCGTTGCTCGTCTTGTAGCCATCACAATGACCTATAACTATACATATGCAAGTAAGGGAATGAGTGACAAAAAAATTTAGGTTAAGATTTAGTTTTGTAGACACGAAATTTAATTTGGGTTAACTTGATAAGAGTCGAAATTAAATTGAATAGTGTTAGAATTTACGCAAAAGTAACCCGATACAATCTGAATCGATTTGAATGTTTTAAAAAAATATTGCGTTAAGAAAATTTGTTAAGAATAAATTATAGAAACGATGAAAGATAATATCAACAGCAGTTGAAATATATGCATATTACATATAGTTACTTATTTATATAATTGTAATTTAAAATTCTATTTTCTTATTAAGTAGTAGGAATATAATTTAGTTAATTAAATTATTGATATATTTTAAAGGTTTTAATATGTAATTTTAGACCATTTGTAAACAAGACAAAATATTATATTATGTGTTTTATTAATAATAGATTGGAATAATTTGGTGAAAAAATTAAAATAATAAAAATACTTTGAAAAGTGAAAATAATAAATAATTTTATATCAATTTGGATTAGATCGGATCAATTTGAATATTTAAGGATTACGGTTAAAAATTTCAATATGATTCTAATTCGAATTGAGTTAAAGTTGAAGGTCTCTGACATAAAATTTGAACTAACACAATATAAAAACAACTCGATAACAAAAATCGTCGGGTCTAATCTTGATTAGCAATTAACTAATGACATAGTTTTCGTATTCAAATTTAATTAATATGGTGTTAATAATTAAGAGAAAAACACATTTCCTTCACTTACTTTGATAACAGTACCTTATCTTGTATTTTGTATCATGTTTATGTATTAAAATTATAGGTTGGTAGGAATGGAAAATCTAGTGTATTTATACCTAATTTTTTAACTTTTGATTAATTCTTCTATTTTTTTAATGCATAATTTTTCTTAGGCCAAAGGATTTATTCCCACCCAAAGATTACACTTTTCCCAAATTTTTAATAAATTTTAAAATAACGATTTTATCAATAACAGTAATAATAAAATTTGACAGATGGATGAATGTTTGAATTTTTTAAAGTTAACTAGTGAAATTTTAGGAAAAGAGTAGTCTTTAAATGGGAATAAGTCCTTTGGCCATGGACCTTTTTCTTATATTGAAAGTACTAAAAGACTGAAATGTAGATATGTTATGCTTTTCAATATTGTTTATAAGTTTTCATCTTCTTTTCTTTTCTTTTATGATGGAATCAAGTTCAAATTAGTTAATTACGATATATCTAGATAGTACACTACTAGTATAACCCCTTAATAGCACAATTCTCACTAGTTAGAAGGTAAATCAATTCTAATGTCACTTTGGTAAAAACCAATTTGGTAAAATATATTTAATTTCACTGTAAATATAACATTAACCAAATTGGTGTTTATATAAGGCCAAAAGACTTATTCTTTCAAAAATTCAAATACTCACCTGTCATTCAACTTTTGTTAAATTTTTTCATTAGTTGTAAAGGTAAAAATGTCATTTCACTAATAAAATTAAAAAATATATAATTTTATCTCATTTTCTCTCTTAGATTTTGAAAACTAATAATTTTACCCTAGTTTTAACTTTTCCATTTTTGAAAAGTGACTTTGCCCCCCCTTCCTTTTATAGGGTTTTTTTCTTCACTCTATGACAATCATGTCTGTCTCCAACGATCTTCTCTTTCCACCCTAACCCATTGTTGGTCGGATCTCTACATTGGTGCATGAAGACGAAGACAAATTTGTCGATGGAGAGACAAAGACAAATTCCTCCTCATCTCTTCGTCAACAAAGAGAGACAGTCATCCTTGTCTCTCTCCGTCAACAAAGAGATGAAGATGAAGACTTCATCAAGAGATCTTCGTCTGTTCATTGACAAAGACGAAGACTATTCAACTTTATCTTTGTACATCAATAGACAGAGAGGATCAATGATGGTTTAGGGTGGGAAGCGAACGTTGCTAAAAACGAAGATGGTGGCCAGTGAGTGAAGAAAAAAGCCTTAAAGATGTATGAGAAAAATGTCGCTTTCCAAAACTGAAAAAGTTAGGATAAAAGTGAAATTACAGTTTTTTAAATCTAAGGAGAAAATGAGATAAAATTATATATTTTTTAATGTTACTAATGAAATGACATGTTTTACCCCTATGACTAATAAAGAACTTTTCAGAAGTTCAATGACGGGTGAATATTTGGATTTTCAGAAAATTGCATGTATCAATTTGATAATGAACCAAACCTTGGGTAGTTATAAGTCTTTTGGTCTATATATAAATAATAAAATTATGCATATTTATTTTGAGAGTTTAAATATACAAACTGATATATATTTAATATATATTATTATCTGATTAGGTGACTATGAATAAAAATAAAGTAACACTCAATCACATATGATGCACATAAATGTATATTAATTTGTGTGTTGAAAGTAAATACATATAATATTGCTCATATATAAAAGTTGAAATATGAGAGCATATTTAGTTATTAGTATGCATGTTATATTATTAAATATAATACAAATAAAAAATGATACAATACAATACAAATAAAAAAATACAAACCTTAAATGCATAAAAAATTCATAAAATATGGTAAACATATCATTCTATGCACATTCGATTGTATTATTAATTTCATAGATACAAACCAATACATTTTAAAAATATTATTTATTTTATAGATGGGGAATAATAAATTTTTTTCAGAAGTGAATGACAGAATTGTTACTTAATAAATTTCAAATTTTTAAAAATTAAAAAAATACTCATATAATACACTAGAAAAAATAGATTTTTTTCACGATGGACGATTGGACTAAGTATGATAACATCACTTATCCTTCAAAATACTAAACAGATAAATGATAGCTCATCAACCAATCAAAAGCAACAGAAAAATCTGACTCTATTGATCCACATTTCGAAGCATAAATATGCAAATTGTACTAAAAAGATAATCAAAACTGCTGACAGAATACAAGTCATACTATCACAAAATAGTAGACGTCAACTCCATGTCAGAGCACTCATCAATGACAAATTGGGGAATTTGTTGCCCACGGAACAACCACAATGTAACATTCGAATTCAGGTGTGTCAATAAACTCCACTTCCAAAATTACCCTTAGAGTTGATTTTATAACTTGCTGTAAAAATAAATTGCAAAAAATTTATAAAAAAACTACTAAATGAGCAATAATTTTCAAAGGGGGTAAAATGGTCATTTTATAAAGATTCAAGGGACAAAGTGGGAATTAAAATTGAATGGCACACTTGAAATTATATGGTGGTGTTAAGGGTTTTTGGTAATTGGCTAAGGATAAAATAGTCATTTAAGGAAAAGATTAAGGGCAAAATGGTCCAAAAGGCTTATAAAACTTATAATCTATTCATCTTCTTCATCATTTGTCAAGAAGCTCCATTATTTTTAGCTAAAGCTTTCCTTAAGCAAAATTCATCCCAAAACTTAGCTAAATCACCTAATTTTCAGTGCCTCCAGTTATAAAAAGTGTAGATCTATTAATTCTGATCAGTTCTAAGGTAAGAAATTTAATTTTTAAGTGATGTGAAATTTAGAGTTTTGATAGATGATTATATTTTTGGTTGATTAAGGTTGCCAGAAAAAAGAAAAGAAGGTGAATAAACTTAAATAATCTATTTAGCAAATAAAAGGTAAGAATTTCATACTTTACATACTTGAAGTAAATTTGAGTTAGGTTATTTAAATAACCTTTACTTATATAAGTGTGTAAGGTATTAGAATTAAGGTGATTTATGCTTAAAAGGATACAGAAATTCATTAGGATTCATGATGTAATTTTTTGCCATAAGGGCAAAAATGTCATTTTATGCAATATAGGTTAATTTTGCTTAATTATGTGCATGATATGTGAAATAACCCTTATATTAAGTCTACATTGTATATTTTGAAATTAATTTAATGCATGAGATATATATAAATGCATGAGGAAATAATATGATGTTTGATAAAGAGTAAAAAGAATAAGGAAAAATAATGAATGGACATATTTCATATTATGGTTATATATGCATACATGAGGAATCATAGCATATGCATGATTTAGGAAAAAATAAAGAAAGAGGAAAAATATTTTCTAAGTCATGCATGCTTTCAGAAAATAGAAAATAAGTATTTTTGGTTTTATAATGACTCATATAATACAGGAAAGCAGAAAACATATTTAAAATCCTTACACGCGAGCTGTACTGTATGGACAGCAAAGAAAATAATCGTTGTATTATGTGGACAACCAACTGTATTGTGTGGTCAGCAAAGAAAAATATCAGTTGTACTGTATAGACAGCCAAAGAAAAATATCAGCTGTACTGTGTGAACAGCAAAAAAAAATATTAGCTGTATTGTGTGGATAGCAAAGAAAAAAAATATGCATGTAAGAGAGAATTGTACTTTGTATGGTGACTGCAAGTACTGTCATATGTAGTCTAAACCGATCAATGAAAAAAGAGAAAGAATTAGCAAATATTTTATGAAAGTCATTTGCATCAGAATCATGCACATAAGCCTATGTGGCTGATAAAGAGTTGAGGAAGATGTACGATTAGAAAATAGAAAAGTCATGGCACTCATATATGCATAAATCATAACGAGTGACTCATATCTGTATAGTAAGGAAATGAATAAATGAGTGAAAGAAAAAAATTATGATATGTGTTTAATACGTGTTTTATGTCAATTATTTAGTTGTAAATAGCTCAGACACGTTGAGTATGGAAGAGATTAGTACTGGTATGAAATACTTTAAGTGTTGAGTATGATTTTCTTACTGAGCCATAGTCGCTTACTCCATTTAATTTAATATTTTACAGGTAAAGAATGCAGCAAAGGTTCCCGAGGAGCACTAGTGAGATAGGAGGCTGAAGGAGGAAGGCACCATATTGTTGTTGATTTATATGTTTTGATGTATATGTGAATATATGCATATATATATATACTTGATGTAGATATTGGTGGATATGTGTATATGTTGTTTCTTATATCTATATATGTATATGATTTTGTATAGCTATATCTATATATGTATATATATATGACTAGTTATGAAAATTGATTATAAAGTTCTGTGGGTGATAATTTTTATAATGGTTATTATTATGTACTTATTTGATTAATTGTGATTAAGTTGATAAAAATCCAGTCGGTTGGTAGGACTGGTTTATGTGAATTGCTAATTTGGAGTATTACAGGGCATAATTAAAACAAGAAAATATTCTCAGGGCCCTCTATAATAGGGAAACTCTTGCCTTTTTTCTGTAGCATACCCAATGGTTAGGAGAGGTTACATTTTTGGTATCAGAGCACGATTTTGGGCGCTTAAAGGAAGATATAATAGAATGTGTTGTAATATAATATAATATTTATATATAGTTTTGCATTCTAATATTGCACAGGTGCCCCTCATGTCTTATAGATCAACCCCCGAGAATCGACTGTAGTAAGTTGTTTTCTTTACCTATATTCAAATAATAGATTATTATGTAATTACACTTATACAGTTATTAGATGAGGAGTACCACAAGACGAGGACGAGGACGGGATTGTGGAAGGGGTATTTAGAGAGAGATGGGAGAACCGTCTAACCCTGCCCCATCAAGTGGTTCAGGATTTGGGTTAGTAGAAATTAGAGATATAGTCCATCAGGTGTTGGTCGAGAGTCAAGATAGACCCACACCTGAAAATATAGCCAGAGATGTCATCCGAGATGAGATTAGAAGTGAGATTCATGAGGAGGTCATAAAAGAAATCAGAAATGAAATAAGGAATGAAGGGAGAGGAGAAATTGGAACTCAAAGGTGACTTGAGTCCATTTATTCCTTACCTAATCAGCATACCCCTCCTGAATTTAAAGGTACTAAAGATCCTTTAGTGGCTGATGAATGGATCAAGCAGGTGGAAAGTACTATAGATTTATTTCCTATGACTGATAGAGAAAAAATTTGGTATGTTAGTTTCTTGATGAGGGGAGAGGCCCGCGTATGGTGGGACCTAGTTAAAGATACCAGAAATATGGATCTGATGACCTGGCAAGACTTTAGAAGGGCATTTGAGGTCTAATACAGAACAACTGATATGGTAGTAGTCAAAGTTCAAGAGTTCATTTCTTTACATCAGAGAGAGGGTTCAGTAAAGGATTATTCTACCCGTTTTGATGTCTTATCTAGTTTTGCTCTAGGTATGGTAAGTACACCTAGTCTCTGATTAGACAGATTTCTTCAAGGTCTTAGATCGGAGATAGCCTTACATGTGCTAGCTGGACCACAACCTCCTCAAACTTATAAAGAGGCATTGGAGAGAGCATTGAGGTTGGAGGTATATGTTAATAAGTTACCCATAGTCAAGCAAAGGCTAGCCCATATGCAGTTACTGGTCAGCTCTTTTTCCACTCTGTTTCCTTATATGCATTGATTGATTCAGGAGCTACCCACTCATTTATTACACCAGGGGTTATTAAAAGGGTAGGTTTAGTGCCTGTTAGATCTACCCATTCTATTAGAGTTAAGATGCCAGATAGTAGGAGTGTGATTACTAATAAGATGTTAAAAGACCAGAGGGTAGTAATACATGGGAGAGAGTTAAAGGTAGACTTGATTGTCTTTGATATGCCCGATTTTGATGTTATCCTGGGCATCGATTTCTTAGAAAGATATGGAGTCGAGATTGACTGTAGAAAGAAAAAGGCTCGATTCCAACTTGATAACGGGGATTACTTTAATTTCGGAGAGGGCCATCAGCCTAGTATGATGATCAATAGTGTAAAGGCACAAAAATTATTGAAAAAGGGGTGTACGGGATATTTAGCTCATGTGGTACATAAGCGTGATATTCAAAGATTAGATGTTCATGATGTCTTAATAGTACGAGATTTCCCAAATATTTTTCCTGTTAAGCTACTAGGTTTACCTCCAGAGAGAGAGTTAGAGTTCAATATAGAGTTAGAACCTAGTTTAGCCCCAATTTCAAAAGCCCCTTATCAGATGGCTCCAACTGAATTACAAGAATTAAAGAAATAGTTGCAAGAACTTTTAGATAAGGGTTTTATTAGACCTAGCCACTCTCATTGGGGAGCACCCATACTATTTGTCAAAAAGAAAGATGGGTTGCTTTGTATGTGCATAGATTACAGGGAGTTAAATAAACTTACAGTGAAGAAAAAATACCCGTTGCCTTAAATTGATGATTTATTTTATCAATTGAAAGGAGCTTCTGTGTTCTCCAAAATTGACTTGAAGTCGGGTTATCATCAAGTGAGGATTACAGAGTAAGATATTCCAAAGACAACTTTTCGGACCCGCTACGGGTACTACGAGTTTGTGGTGATGCCCTTTGGATTGACTAATGCTCCAGCAATCTTTATGGATTTAATGAATCAAGTATTTCATGATTGCCTTAACAAATTCTTGGTGGTATTTATTGATGATATCTTGATATACTCCAGATCAGAAGAAGAACATATTGAACACTTGAGATTTGTGCTACAAAGATTGAGAGAAAAGAAATTGTATGCCAAATTCTCTAAGTGTGAATTCTGGTTAGATCAAGTAGTATTTTTGGGACATGTGGTTACTAAGGAAGGTATAGCTGTAGACCCAAGTAAAGTGGAAACAATACTTGAATAGACGAGACCGAAAACGATGAAGGAAATCAGAAGCTTTTTAGGGTTAGCCGGCTATTACAGGAGATTTGTACAGGGTTTTGCCCAGTTGGCCAGGCCACTTACAGCTCTTACCAGATAAGGAACTCATTTTCTATGGATTGATGCTTGTGAAAAGAGTTTCCAAGAGCTAAAAAGACGGTTAACTACAGCTTCTATTTTAGTATTACCAAAAGAGGGTGTAGACTATGATATTTATTGTGATGCCTTACATAATGGTTTTAGGAGTCGTGTTGATGCAAAAGGCTAAGGTGATAGCATATGCCTCTCGACAGTTAAAAGATTATGAAACACGCTACCTTACCTATGATTTAAAGTTAGCGGCAGTGGTTTTTGTTTTAAAAATTTGGAGGCATTATTTATATGGAGTTAAATGTAATATCTACACCGACCATAAAAGTCTAAAATATTTTTTCACCCAAAAAGACTTGAATATGCGACAAAGAAGATGGTTGGAGCTAGTCAAAGATTATGAATGTGATATTAAATATTAGCCGGGTAAAACAAATGTGGTAGCCAATGCCTTGAGTAGAAAGATTGCCATAGCTCATCTCACCACTTAGATAGAGTTACAGAATGAGTTTTAAAGGGAACAGATTAAGGTGATAAGAAGTTGAGTGGCCAGATTGGAAATTCAACCTAATCTCCTCAATAAAATAAAAGAGAAGCAAGTAGAAGATTTATGGTGCTAGAAAATGAGTTAACAGATATGTGAAGGGAAAACAACTGAGTTTCAAATGATTGATGAAGTGCTCAAGTTCAAAAACAGGGTATGTATTCCCCAAGATCTGGAATTGAGAAAGAAAATCTTAAGTGAAACACATGATACACTTTACATTGCCCACCCTGGGGGAGTAAAAATGTATCAGGATTTAAAGAAAACTTATTGGTGGATAGGTATGAAGAAAGATATTGGTGACTATGTAGCTAAATGCTTAGTATGTCAACAGGTCAAGGTCAAGCATCAGAGACCTTCAGGTTTGCTCCACCCACTTAGTGTTCTTGAATGGAAGTGGGAAGATATTTCAATAGATTTCATCATTGGCCTACCTCGAGTACAAAAAGGTTATAATGCACTATGGATGACTGTAGATAGATTGACTAAATCGACACATTTTATTCCAGTGAAAGATAGTTTTACTTTAGATCAATTGGCCCAAATTTATGTACGGGAGATTGTAAGATTACATGGCATACCTAAAACTATTGTGTCAGATAGAGACCCCAGATTTGTTTCAGCTTTTTGGGATAGCTTACAAAGAGCATTGGGTACTAGACTGGCATTTAGCACAACATATCATCCTCAAACAGATGGCTAGATAGAAAGGGTAAATCAAATACTAGAGGATATGTTAAGGGCCTGTTGTTTAGATTATAAAATGACCTGGCATGAAATGGTCCCATTGATAGAATTTTCATATAATAATAGTTACCAGTCCACCATTAAAATGGCACCATATAAGGCTCTTTATGTAAGAAAGTGTAGATCCCATTACATTGGGATGACATAGGAGAGCGAGATGATTTGAGTCAAGTTCTTGGGCCTGAGTTAACCTAGAGGATGGTAGAAGATATAAAGGCTATCAAGACTAGAATGAAACAAGCTCAAGACAGACAAAAGAGTTATGCAGATTTAAAAAGGAAAGAAGTAGAGTTTTCAACCGGGTGACAAAGTTTTTGTGAAAATAGCCCCTTATAAGCACGTGATGAGATTTGGAAGAAAAGGGAAACTTGCTCCAAGATTTATTGGCCTATTTTAAATTTTAGAAAGAGTGGGCAAGGTGGCTTATAGACTTGCACTTCCACCTAGTATGGATCGAGTTCATAATGTATTTCATATTTCTTTATTGAGAAAGTACATTAGCGATCCTTCACATGTCTTGAAATCAGATGATGTGGAATTAAAAGAAAATTTAGCTTATGAGGAGCAACCGGTGCAGATACTAGACAGAAAAATAAAAAAGCTTCGAAATAAGATAATTCCATTAGTGAAAGTATTATGGAAGAATCAGAAGGTGGAAGCAGCTGCATGGGAGGTTGAACAACAAATGAGAGAGAGACTTCCCAACCTATTTGTTTAAATTTTGAGGACAAAATTCTTTTAAGGGGGGAAGAAATGTAACATCTGAATTCAAGTGTGTCAGTAAACTCCACTTCCAAAATGGGAATTAACTTGTTGTAAAAAGAAATTGCAAAAGATTTATAGAAAACTACTAAATGAGCAATAATTTTCAAATGGGGTAAAATGATCATTTTATAAAGATTCAAGGGACAAGTGGGAATTAAAATTGAATGGCACACTTGAAATTATATGGTGGTGCTAAAGGTTTTTGGTAATTGACTAAGAATAAAATAGTCATTTATGGAAAAGATTAAGGGCAAAATGGTCCAAAACGCTTATAAAACTTATAATCTATTCATCTTCTTCATCATTTGCCAAGAACCTCCATTATTTTTAGCTAAAGCTTTCCTTAAGCAAAATTCATCCAAAAACCTAGTTAAACCATCTAATTTTCAGTGTCTCCAGTTATAAAAAGTGTAGATCTATTAATTCTGATCAGCTCTAAGGTAAGAAATTTAATTTTTAAGTGATGTGAAATTTAGAGTTTTGATAGATGATTATATTTTTGGTTGATTAAGGTTGCTAGAAAGAAGAAAAGAAGGTGAATAAACTTAAATCATCTATTTAGCAAATAAAAGGTAAGAATTTCATACTTTACATACTTGAAGTAAATTTGAGTTAGGTTATTTAAATAACCTTTACTTATATAAGTGTGTAAGGTATTAGAATTAAGGTGATTTATGCTTAAAAGGATACAGAAATTCATTAGGATTCATGATGTAATTTTTTGCCATAAGGGCAAAATTGTCATTTTATGCGATATAGGTTAATTTTGCTTAATTATGTGCATGATATGTGAAATAACCCTTATATTAAGCCTACATTGTATATTTTGAAATTAATTTAATGCATGAGATATATATAAATGCATGAGGAAATAATATGATGTTTGATAAAGAGTAAAAAGAATAAGAAAAAATAATGAATGGGCATATTTCATATTATGGTTATATATGCATACATGAGGAATCATAGCATATGCATGATTTAGGAAAAAATAAAGAAAGAGGAAAAATATTTTCTAAGTCATGCATGCTTTCAGAAAATGGAAAACAAGTATTTTTGGTTTTATAATGACTCATATAATATAGGACAACAAAAACATACTTACACGCGAGCTGTACTGTGTGGACAACAAAGAAAATAATCGGTTGTATTATGTAGACAACCAACTGTATTGTGTGGACAACAAAGAAAAATATCAGTTGTACTGTGTGGACAGCCAAAGAAAAATATCAGCTGTACTGTGTGGACAGCAAAGAAAAATATTAGCTGTACTGTGTAGACAACAAAGAAAAAAAATATGCGTGCAAGAGAGAATTGTACTTTGTATGGTGACTGCAAGTACTGTTATATATAGTCTAAACCGATCAATGAAAAAAGAGAAAGAATTAGCAAATATTTTATGAAAGTCATTTGCATCAGAATCATGCACGTAAGCCTATGTGGCTGATAAAGAGTTGAGAAAGATGTACGATTAGAAAATAGAAAAGTCATGGCACTCATATATGTATAAATCATAACGAGTGAATCATTTCTGTACAGTAAGGAAATGAATAAATGGGTGAAAGAAAAGAATTATGATATGTGTTTAATACGTGTTATGTGTCAATTATTTAGTTGTAAATAGCTCAGACACGCTGAGTATGGAAGAGATTAGTACTGGTATGAAATACTTTAAGTGTTGAGTATGATTTTCTTACTGAGCCATAGTCGCTCACTCCGTTTAATTTAATATTTTACAGGTAAAGAGATGCAGCAAAGGTTCCCGGGGAGTATTAGTGAGACAGGAGACTGAGGGAGGAAGGCACCATATTGTTGTTGATTTATATGTTTTGATGTATATGTGAATATATGCACATATATATATATATATATACACACTTGATGTAGATATTGGTGGATATGTTTTATATGTTGTTTCTTATATCTATATATGTAAATGATTTTGTATAGTTATATCTATATATGTATATATATATGGCTAGTTATGAAAATTGATTATAAAGTTCTGTGGGTGATAATTTTTATAATGGTTATTATTATGTACTTATTTGATTAATTGTGATTAAGTTGATAAAAATCCAGTCGGTTAGTAGGACTGGTTTATGTGAATTGCTAATTGGGAGTATTACATGACATAATTAAAAAAAGAAAATATTCCCTAGGCCCTCTATAATAAGGGAACTCTTGCCATTTTTTTGTAGCACACCCTATGGTTAGGAGAGGTTACACACAACCCCTTGACTTTGAACGAAGGCTCAGAGCCAATCACTAACATCTTTCCAAATGCATACTTGCAAGCAAGATCCAGGAATCCACCAACCCTGTTCATAGTGACATTGTACTTGTAATCAAAGAACCATCTATAGTGAATAACCCTTGGGATCGTACATGTCGCAAAATCCTTATCATGATTTGGTATACAAAATTGAACAAATGCATAATTTGGAAAGCTAAATTGAATACATGGGAAATAATTAGTTTCGGAGATTAAAGAACTAACGATTTAACATGTGACAAGTTGGAGAGCAATATGAAAAAGTTATGGACTATAACTCACTGCTGGAAGGTATACAGGGTCTAAACCAAAAAAGAATGATATTGGCATCAATCTCCAGCGAAGCAAAATCAATCCACTGCTCAACATGAGCCTAATGAACCAAGTAGATGAGAACCATAAGATTTATTCAAGGTTAAGGTAAACATAACAAGGCTTGGACTCACAGCTTAAAACAAACAAAAGTTTCTTACAGTATTCTCAGTGTTGGAGAGGGCAACTGCAAAGAATAATATAAAGCATGTTTTCATTATGATCACCTTGTTTGAGTACCATAAAATGTTGAAGTGGGAGTGATGGATAGAGGTCTAACCATAGCGTGTTGTGGCATTACTCTAAAATACAGGACCATCAGGTGTCTCCAACATAGGAACCTGAAAATCAAGTATCATTGCTCAAAGATTCAAACAAAATCGGGAAATTCACAGAACCCATTGTAATCTACATGTTACCTTCCTAATTGGGTTCATCTTGAGATACTCAGGGCTCTTATTTGTGACACCCATCTCAAAATTATCAACCAATTTGAATTGCATATCATTATACTCTGAAGCAATAAGTGCCTCATATGTATTTTTGTTTCCCTTCATAGCATGTAAGACCTGCACAGAGAATCAAACAGGAAAAAAATGTTTATCTTCCCTTTTCAATGTGAAACTGAGGAACAAAACACACACAAAACATCTAAGTGCACAAATAATTAGTAGATAGCTCAGAATAACATTTCTAAATGGCTTTACCTACTTTGAACTTAACTATTATTGATCTATAAAATTCTTTTAACCATTGACCAACCAAATCCAACAGTATCAGGAAACAAAAAACCGTTTCCATGTATAAATATCAAAGCAAAAAATCGCAATTATAACCCTCTAAAGAGCACATGATATAAAAGAGAAGCTCTCCAACTTATTAGTTATTTCACTACCCACTCCTATTCTAATCCAATTCAACATTCAATCAATGAAATGAAACACATGAACCAAACAACATTATGCGTATTAATCTCTTTTCACCATTTACACTGAATTACTACAACAAATAGAAACTTTCACTTTAATCTTGTTTCATTCTATTGTAAAGCTCAAATCAAGATATTACTAGTTTGATAAGCTCGATCTCTCATTAAGATAATTAAGTCAAAGCTCGAGGCATGCACTGCTAAGATTAGCTTGATTATACCCTTGGTTGCAAACCCATCCTCAATTATTTATCTCGTAGGTTAAATATTCATGAGACGTAATATCTGAAATTGGAACTACATATAAATGCAGAAGCTTGAGCCTTGACTAAGAAAATAAACTGCAAAAGAACAAGAAAACAAAATTTATAAACCCAATAGAGAAGGATATTGTTGGGAGATGAGTGTCGACAAGATGTTTGTATGTTACTATTTACCAACTCGAGTGAATCACGCTGTAAACGATAAGGGTTCTTCAATTAAAAAATTTTCGACAACAGGGTTGACATTAATGTTGACTATAATAATGGCACTTCTATAATAAATACTAAAGTTAAAGTTAACCACATTGATTTATAAATTGATATTTATTAAAACAATAATAGTACTTGAATGTATAAAATTATTATTTTTTTTATAAAAAAGATTATACTTTATTTTTTCTATTAAATAGATTCAACTCTTAAATTTTTAATTGAAATATTTAAAATTTTATATTTTCTTATAAAATTAACCAAAATTTTAATTTATTTTATTAAAAGTATTGACAATAAAAAAAAAGAAATTAAATCAAATGTCCAAAACTTATGTGATCAAAGCAAAAATGCCTACTTTTGAAGGACTAAAGAGAAAATATCCATAATTCAAACTACTTAAGCAAAAATGTTTTCTTTTTTTAATACAAAAAATACTTTTCATGTCTTCTATATAAACCATCACCCTTCATGTTTTCTTCACACTATTTAGATTTGGTTTTTCACTCAATATATGATACCGTAAGTTCAATTGGGAGGAAATAAGTTCATATTTTAGAGTTCAATTTGAAGAAAATCTATTCATAATATCGAGATATTTATATGAATTTTAATCTAAAACTTTATTTATTTGTTAATTCAATTTTGTGAATTCAATACTTCATAGAAATTTTCTTGAAATTAGGGGGTTGAATTGATATTTGCCAAAATTTAGTGAATTAAATATTTCATAAAAATTTTCTTAAAATTAGGGGGTTAGATTGATATTTGCCAAATTTGGGTGTTATGTATGAAGTAGAGGAGTATGAAACCGATTCAGTCATAGGAAAAATATCTTTTTGGGTGTTGGGTCTTGCGTCAAATCATCAAGGTTCGTGTCAGAATGACAATGCATACAAGGTGAATCTTCTAGATAAGATGGGAGGAGTCTCGACCACCTTTAATGTTAAGGATCTTTCACCTTACATAGAGGATAACCACCTTAAGGATTTGAGGGCAAATCTTTTACAGCCCGGGGAGGATGATACATATTTGACCACCTCTTCACTTTCGGCCTCCAAAGCTACCCCAAGCCTACTTACCACATAAGAACCTAAGGAGAATGAATTTCCAGTAATACACCAGTCTAAGGATGTCAACCTTTTTCATTTTTGGCCCAAAACCACTTTTTGGTATAATCTCTTTACATGCACCTAAAGTCCAAGTGAATAGTTTTCTCCAATTGATCCAAAAGTGTAACTTTTGAAGCCTGCTATTGGCCCAAACGTCCAAGACTCCTTTTTGAAATCCAAAGAACTCAAAGTATACCTTTAGTTGGTTTTGAACTAGAAGAGAAGATGGTTGTCTTAGTTAAGAAACAAGTTTCCTACATTTAAGAAAAAGGTGCACTATTTTGTCTTGTATTCATTAATTTGAATATGGGTTTAGTTTATGATAGATAGCTTGGCATACATTAGGGACTTGAGTTGATTTTATATTAATTTTGTTGACCAAAGTGTACCATTGCCATCCATGCCTTCTATATAAAGGAGTGAGCCTTCATTTGTAATTTTTGGTTGACATTTGAATGAAACTTGAATTAAAGCATTAAAGCTTTTTCCTCATTTTCCTTTATTCAATCATCTTGGTGGACGATTGGTGGTGGAAGGCCCCAAGGTTGGTGGATCTCTTTCCTTTATGCCTTGGTTTTCATTAGTGTGTTCCTTAGAATCCAAATCGCATGCATGTGAAGGATTTTCAATCCTATGGCAGAGAGTTACAGCATAATTACCATTTCTACCATTGCAGTCTACTTATAATTTGATTGCCTTATTCTACACCAATTGTGTACATCTATAGCTTGAAAGAACGTTCACTGTGCTATGATTATAATGAAATGAATTCGGTTGGGTTTGAAGTTGATTTGATTGGTTAAATTACAAGAACAAAAAAAATACACATACCACATGAACAGTGAAAACAATTTTTGATTCTTTGGTTTTTTGTTGCCTGTTTGGATGAATATGCACCATAGCCACACTTTAGAATAGAAAATAAAGAGAGTGATAAGTCATATTTGAACATAACAAGAAAATACTCAGGATAAATTCATGAGTTCTCAAAAGAATCAAGATAAAAGATCTCACAATTTCATTAAGCCATTTTGTATCCTTTATCCTAGGGTTACATGATTATTTATAGCCCTAGTCTAAATAGGATAATAACAAAATTTCTAGGATAATAACAATCCTAATCATTAGGATAATAATAATCTCTATCCAAATAAGATAATAATAATCTTAAAAAATAATCCTAATATAATTATAATTCCTAAAGAAAATAAAACAAAGACTCTTAAAACAAATAAAACTCCTAAACAACTAGAAAACTAGAAATACTAGACTAGAAAACTAAAAATACTAGGAAACTGAACTTCAATTGAATTTTCTTGCTTTCTTCACATGAATTTTTGCCTAATCAAGCTTTCATTTCATATTTTGTCAAGTAAAAACGTCACCAAGGATGTGCCATATCATTTCCCATGTGTTTGATGGTCACCATATCATTTGCCATATCATCTTTGACTGCCACATCATACTTCTTACCTTTAGCTTTTGTCTTCAACATTTTAAATTCTATCCAACCTACCACACTCTTGCCATAGTTCTTCACTATTGGATCACATGTTCTTTGTATTCCATGGATCACATTGGTCTACCTTGGATTGATCTACTTGGTTGGTATCTTTAGAAACTACATATATCCAAGGAACACAACTAGGTCTACAAAGAATTCACACTTTTTTTCTTTTGCATATAACTTATTCTTTTTTAACATATCAAAAAACACTTCTTAAATGCAAGACATGATCATCAAGAGTTTTGCTATATACTAATATGTCATCAAAATAAACAACAACAAATGGGCCAATATGAGGTTTGAGTACCTTGTTCATAAGCCGCATGAAAATGCTTGGAGCATTTAAAAGGCCAAAGGGCATAGCCAATCATTCATATAAGCGTCCCTTAGTCTTGAAGGCTATCTTCCACTCATCCTCTTCTTTCACCCTTATTTGATGGTAGCCACTCCTTTATATCAATCTTGGAGAAAACACAAGCACCATGTGGCTCATCAAGCACGTCATCAAGTTTAGGGATGGGATACCTACACTTGTGATGTATTTCCGACCACTTCAACATTTTCAACTCTTAAGTTCTTAGCCATGCACCATTCAACCCAAGCTAATGAAGGGAATGATGCAAAAGCTCCATGCAAGCCTAAAAGCTCCATGTCATCTCCAATTTGACCAAACTTTACTTTTGGGTGCACTCTCATTACTTGCATGCAAGACCTTAATGAAATGGAAGCTTAAATGAGCCCAAGTAGATGAGGCAGCCATCTATCACTTAAATTGGAGCCTAAGATACCATGAAGCCTATTTAGTTGAATTGCAACTAAAAAGGAAGCAAGTAATTTTAGTTGGTGGACATAGTTCCACTTTTTAGGGAAAATTTGTTCCCTTTTTGTCATTTTCTTCATTAATATGGTATGACATTAGTTTATTTGATTAGCTAAGCTTAAATTAAGGTCATAACTTACTTGTCAAATTAATGGCCTATGAATGCTCACTTTGTTGCCACTTCTTCTTGCATATAAGTGTGGCTTCTTCACTTGTAAACTTTAGACTCTTTTGATAGTAAAAATTTCAAGCAAAGCTTTGTTAGCTTTTCTTTGTTTGTTCTTTTATCTAATTCATTTTGGAGGAAGAATTGGTGGTGGAAGATCCCAAGGTTGGTGGAACTTTCCTTTATGTCTTGGTTAATTTTCTTGTTACCCTTGAAATCCAAAGTATGAAGATTTGAATGTGTTGTATGCCTTAGGTACTATTCACAGTGTATGAATTTGCAATTTCTAGTTTTTGTCAACAAAATTTTAAGCTAGTTTTGAATGCCTTATTGATTGATTTATGGTTGACATTATATACCGTTAGAAAGCCCTTTGAATGCATTTTCCAATGATATATAATTTGCATGATTTGGAGGTCATTTGGTTGGTTAAAATTGAAAGACAAATTACAAATGCACTAAATAAATAGTAATTTCCAAAATTGAGTTTGTGTGTTGTTGCATTATCTTGATGGAAATGCACCATATGGTATTAGAGTCTAGGCTGTTTTTGTGATTTGCCAACTATAATCTTCTCCTCAGACTACTATTTATGATCGAAATTTACTGTTCACCATAAAGTTATTGTTTATAGAACCTTAATTTGCCTAAAACACAAACCTTCATTAACGCGTACCAATACTTCCCCTCCCCCCCCCCCCCTAACCCTTTAAACACTATTAGCCTTTACCCACTAGCCATTACCAAAAATGTCCCACAAACCTTCCATGGCCTTGCTTCTTTCTATAGGCATTTTGTGCTTAATTTTAGCACTCTCATGGCTCTCATCACTGAATGCATGAAGAAGAATGGGTATGAATGGTCCACGACAGCCTCCAAAGCATTTGAGGAGATTAAAAAGAGGTTATGTGAAACCCCTATCTTAGCCTTACCTGACTTTGATAAAGTATTTGAAGTGGAGTGTGATGCGAGTGGAGTTGGCATTGTGGCAGTCCTCACTCAAGCTAAAAGACCCATAGCTTATTTTAGTGAGTAGCTTAATGATACAAAGAGAAGATATTCTACCTGTGATAAAGAACTTTATACTATTGTTAGGGTCTTAGATCATTAGAGGCATTACTTAAGGCTTAAACAATTTGTTCTCCATTCAGATCATCAAGCTTTGAAGTTTCTTAGCGACTAAGAAAAGATAAGTGTAAGGCATGCTAAATGGGTAGAATTCCTTCAATCTTTCTCTTTTGTTTATTCCTATAAGTAAGGAGCTTCTAATGTAGTTACTGATGCACTCTTTTTTTTTTTTTTGATAAGTAATAATAATTTTATACCAAGGAAAGGATGTACAAGTGCTTATCTAGGACAAAGCCCCTAGATTTAAGCAAAACACAAGCATACCTAGGACAAGCCCCTAGGTTATGCCAAAACTAACAGGAAAGCTCAAAAGATCAAACAATGGAACGTACAAATCCAAAGATACATCACAAAACAAATACTCTAAGGGGAGCACCATGCTATATCTACTCAAATATTGCGTGAGAGATACCCCACTTGTTTACAATTGACACATTTTCACTAGACTTATTCACTTTCTTCAAACAATTTACCCTTACTCTAACACAATCTTTGATAAGCATTAAGACTCTCCTTTGGTAATCCACTTCTTCCAAAGCAAATATCACTCTTAAGGAGACATTATCTATTATCCATACTTGATGCATGGGTCCTTGGGTTTCAGCTCATGAAAGATTATTATCATGAAGGTGAAGAGCTTGGAGAGATCTTAAAGAAGTGTTCAATGGGTGCCTATGAAGACTACACTGTCCAAGATGGTTTCCTCTTTAAAGGAACCAAATTATCGCGCCCTAAGGGTTCTTTTAGAGAGTTTCTTATTAGGGAGACATATGGTGGTGGGTTGGCAGGTCATTTTGGCATAAATAAAACCTTAGATATGCTTAAGGAACATTTCTACTGGCCTAAGATGATTGGTGACGTCCAAGCCATTATAGCAAAGTGTGGCACTTGTCAAAGGTCTAAATCTCATTTCAAAGCTGGTCCTTACATGCCTTTGCTAGTTCTATAGTAGCCTTGGAAAGATCTTAGCATGGATTTTGTAGTAGTTCTTCCTAGAACTCAAAGAGGGAAATATGCAATAATGGTAGTGGTTGATAGGTTTTCCAAAATGGTTCACTTCCTACCATGCACCAAGACTAAAGAAGCAAGCAAAATGGCTAACTTATTCTTCAAAGAACTGGTGAGACTTCATGGAATCCCTAAAACCATTGTTTCGGATAGGGATACCAAGTTCTTAAGCCATTTTTGGAAGACTTTGTGGAGTAAATTGGGAACTAAACTTATGTTTAGCACTTCCCATCACCCGCAAATAGATGGCCAAATTGAAGCAACTAATAGAACCTTTGGAGCCATTTTGAGAACCATGGTCAGTAAACACTTAAGAGATTAGGATTTGAAGCTTGCCCAAGCTATATTTGAATACAATAGGAGTCCAAGCACAATAACCGGACACTCTCCATTTGAGGTAATGTATGGTCTCAATCCTTTAACTCCTTTGGATCTAACTTCTTTGCCTCTTGATGTGCCAGTTCATAAGGAAACCAAGGAGAAAGTTGTGGCCATGAAGAAACTCTATGAATCCATCAAATTTCAAATCATGAAGACCAATGAAGCTCACAAGAAAAGGGTCAGTAAGCATAAGAAGCCATCCACTTTCAAACTTAGCGACTTGGTTTGGGTGCATTTAAGAAAAGAGATATTTCCAAGCAAGAGGAGGAGTAAGCTAGCTCCAAGGGCTGATAGACCATTTAAAGTGCTTGAGAGGGTGAATGACAATGCCTACAAGGTGAATCTTCTAGATGAAATGGTAAGAGTCTTAACCACCTTCAATATTGGAGATCTTTTACCATATATAGAGGATAACCACCTTGAAGACTTAAGGGCAAGTTTTTCCCAACTCGGGAAGGGGGGAAGGGATGACGTATCTTTGACCACTTCAACATTTTCAGCCCCTAAGTTCTTAGCCATGCACCATTCAACCCAAGCTAATGAAAGGAATGATGCAAAAGCTTCATGCAAGCCTAAAAAACCTTTGCCATCTCCAATTTGGCCCAACTTTACTTTTGGGTACACTCTCATTACTTACATCAAAGGCCTTAATGAAATGGAAGCTTAAATGAGCCCAAGTAGATGAGGCAGCCATCCATCACTTAAATTGGAGCCCAAGATGCCATGAAGCCTATTTAGTTGAATTACAGCTAAAGAGGAAGCAAGTAATTTTAGTTGGTGGACATAGTTCCACTTTTTAGGGAAACGTTGTTCCCTTTTTGTCATTTTCTTTATTAATATGGTATGACATTAGTTTATTTGATTAGCTAAGCTTAAATTAAGGCCATAGCTTACTTGTCAAATTAATGGCCTATGAATGCTCACTTTGCCACCACTTCTTCTTGTATGTAAGTGTGGCTTCTTCACTTGTAAACTTTAGACTCTTTTGATAGTGAAAATTTCAAGCAAAGCTTTGTTAGCTTTTCTTTGTTTGTTCCTTTATCCAATTCATCTTGGAGGAAGAATTGGTGGTGGAAGATCCCAAGGTTGGTGGAACTTTCCTTTATTTCTTGATTAATTTTTTTGTTACCCTTGAAATCCAAAGTATGAAGATTTGAAAGTGTGTTGTATGCCTTAGGTACTATTCATAGTGTATGAATTTGCAATTTCTAGTTTTTGCCAGCAAAATTTGAAGGTAGTTTTGAATGCCTTGTTAATTGATTTGTGGTTGACATTATATACCAGTAGAAAGCTCTTTGAATGCTTTTTCCAATGATATATCATTTGCATGATTTGGAGGTCATTTGATTGGTTAGAATTGAAAGACAAATTACAGCTGTGTTAAATAAATAGTAATTTCCAGAATTGAGTTTATGTGTTGTTGCATTGTCTTGATGGAAACGGACCATTTGGTATCAAAGCATAGGCTGTTTTTGTGATTTGTTAACTACAATCTTCTTCTCATACTACTATTTATGATCGAAATTTACTGTTCATCATAAAGTTATTGTTCATAGAACCTTAATTTGCCAAAAACACAAACCTTTCTTAACCTAAACACTTACCAATACTCCCCCCCCCCCCCAACCTTTTAATACTTATAACCATTAGCCTTTACCTACTAGCCATTACCAAAAATGTCCCACAAACCTTTCATGGTCTTGCTTCTTTCTATTGGCGTTTTATGCCTAATTTTAGCACTCTCATGGCTCCCATCACTAAATGCTTGAAGAAGAATAGGTATGAATGGTCCACGATAGCGTCCAAAGCATTTGCGGAGATTAAAAAGAGGATATGTGAAACCCCTATCTTAGCCTTACCTGACTTTGATAAAGTATTTAAAGTGGAGTGTGATGTGAGTGGAGTTGATATTGGGGCAGTCCTCACTCAAGCTAAAAGGCCCATAGCTTATTTTAGTGAGAAGCTTAATGATACAAAGAGAAGATATTCTACCTATGATAAAGAACTTTATGCTATTGTTAGGGCCTTAGATCATTGGAGTCATTACTTAAGGCTTAAGCAATTTGTTCTCCATTGAAATCATCAAGCTTTGAAGTTTCTTAATGGCCAACAAAAGATAAGTGTAAGGCATGCTAAATGGGCAGAATTCCTTCAATCTTTCTCTTTTGTTTATTCCTATAAGTAAGGAGCTTCTAATGTAGTTGCTGATGCACTCTCAAGGAGACATTATCTATTATCCATACTTGATGCATGGGTCCCTGGGTTTTAGCTCATGAAAGATTATTACCATTAAGGTGAAGAGCTTGGAGAGATCTTGAAGAAGTGTTCAATGGGTGCCTATGAAGACTACACTGTCCAAGATGGTTTCCTCTTTAAAGGAACCAAATTATGGTGCCTTAAGGGTTCTTTTAGAGAGTTTCTTATTAGGGAGACACATGGTGATGGGTTGGCAGGTCATTTTGGAATATATAAAACCTTGGATATGCTTAAGGAACATTTCTATTGGCCTAAGATGATTGGTGACGTCCAAGCCATTGTAGCAAGGTGTGGCACTTGTCAAAGGTCCAAATCTTATTTCAAAAATGGTCCTTACATGCCTTTGCCAGTTCTGGAGTAGCCTTGGGAAGATCTTAGCATGGATTTTGTGGTAGTTCTTCCTAGAACTCAAAGAGGGCCAATAATGGTAGTGGTTGATAGGTTTTCCAAAATGGTTCACTTCCTACCATGCACCAAGACTGAAGACGCAAGCAAAGTGGTTGACTTATTCTTCAAAGAAGTGATGAGACTTTATGGAATCCCTAGAACCATAGTTTTGGATAGGGATACCAAGTTCTTAAGCCATTTTTGGAGGACTTTGTGGATTAAATTGGGCACTAAACTTATGTTTAGCACCTCCCTTTACCCGCAAACAGATGGATAGACTGAAATAACCAATAGAACCTTAGGAGCCATTTTGAGAACCATGGTCAGCAAACACTTGAGAGATTGGGATTTGAAGCTTGCCCAAGCTAAATTTGAATATAATAAGAGTCCAAGTACTACAACTGAACACTTTTCATTTAAGGTAGTGTATGGTCTTAATCCTTTAACTCCTTTGGATCTAACTTCTTTGCCTCTTGATGTGTAAGTTCATAAGGAAGCCAAGGAGAAAGTTGTGGCCATGAAGAAACTCTATGAATCCATCAAATTTCAGATCATGAAAACCAATAGAGCTCACAAGAAAAGGGTCAATAAGCATAAGAAGCCATCTGTTTTCAAACTTGGTGACTTTGTTTCGGTGCACTTGAGAAAAGAAGGATTTCCAAGCAAAAGGAAGAGTAAGCTAGCTTCAAGGGCTGATAGACCATTTAAAGTGCTTGAGAAAGTGAATGACAATGAAAACAAGGTGAATCTTTTAGATGAAATGGGAGAAGTCTCGGCCACCTTCAACATTAGAGATCTTTCACTATATATAGAGGATAGCCACCTTGAGAACTTGAGGGCAAGTCTTTCCCAACCCGGGGGAAGGGGGGATGATGTGTTTTTGACCACTTCAACATTGTTAGCCCTCAAGTTCTTAGCCATGCACTATTCGACCCAAACTAATGAAAGGAATGACAGAAAAGCTCCATGCAAGCCTAAAAAACCTTTGCCATCTCCAATTTGGCCCAACTTTACTTTTGGGTGCCCTCTCATTACTTGCATCCAAGGCCTTAATAAAATGGAAGCTTAAATGAGTCTAAGAAGCCAACTACAAGCCCACTTTGAAGCCCAAGTAGATGAGGCAACCATCCATCACTTAAATTGGAGCCCAAGATGCCATGAAGCCTATTTAGTTAAATTGCAACTAAAAAGGAAGAAAGTAATTTTAGATGGTGGACATAGTTCCACTTTTTAGGGAAAAGGTATTCCCTTTTTGTCATTTTCTTCATTAATATGATATGACATTAGTTTATTTGATTGGCTAAGCTTAAATTAAGGCCATAGCTTACTTGTCGAATTAATGGCCTATGAATGCTCACTTTGCCGCCACTTCCTTTTATATATAAGTGTGGCTTTTTCACTTGTAAACTTTAGACTCTGTTGATAGCGAAAATTTCAAGCAAAGCTTTGTGAGCTTTTCTTTGTTTGTTCCTTTATCCAATTCATCTTAGAGGAAGAATTGGTGATGGAATATCCCAGGTTGGTGGAACTTTCCTTTATGCCTTAGTTAATTTTCTTGTTACCTTTGAAATCCAAAGTGTGAAGATTTGAATCTATGTTGTATGCCTCAAGTACTGTTCATAGTGTATGATTTTGCAATTTTCAGTTTTTGCTAACAAAATTTGAAGCTAGTTTTGAATGTCCTATTGATAGAGTTTTAGTTGACGTTATATATCGTTAGAAAGCTCTTTGAATGCTTTTTCCAATGATATATAATTTGCATGATTTGGAGGTCATTTGATTGGCTAAAATTGAAAGACAAATTATAGTTGTGCTAAATAAATAGTAATTTCCAAAATTAAGTTTGTGTGTTGTTTGTATTGTCTTTATGGAAATGCACCATTTGGTATCGAGCCTAAGCTGTTTTTGTGATTTGTTAACTACAATCTTCTTCTTGGAATACTATTCACGATCGAAATTTACTGTTCACCATAAAGTTTTTTTTTTGGTAAGTGATAATTTTATACCAAAGAAAGAATATACAAATGGCTTATCTAGGACAAGATCCCTAGATTAAGCCTAAGACATAACCCTTAGGTTTTGCCAATAACACCAATCACAATAGAAATCAAGAAAACAATACATATAAACTCCAAGTAACACCACTACAACAAGTCAACTTAGTGACTACCAACCCAAGAGCTAAAGACTACATGAAAATCGAAGGAGGGATACCCCATTTGTTTACAATGAATTCATTTCCACTAATCTTGCTTACTTTGTTCATACATGTCACCCGAACTCTAACACATTCCTTTATAAGCATAATTATTCTCTCCCTCGGTAGGCCTCCTCTTCCAAAGCAAATGTCATTCCTAAACCTTCCAAATGTAGTATATGGCAGCACTTAAACTTAACTTACACACAATGTTCTTAAAATTGTCTTCCTTCCATTTTCTAGTCAAGTCTGTAATCAAAGAAAACCATGGCTGAGGAGGGATTAGTTAATGACAAAATTGAGAACTTCATACCAAATTTGAGAGCTAAAGTTGCATTTAAAGAAGAGGTGATCCATGCTCTCTGGTTCCACATTGCACAAAGGGCAAATATTGTGAGTGCTAATGCCGATTCTTAGCAATTTATCCTTTGTCATAAGTTTGCCTCTTATACTTAGCCAAACAATGAAAGAATGTCTTGGAAAGTGTCTTTTGAACCACACAAGGTTATGCCAAGGCACCTTTTCTCTCCTAGTGCGAATCACCTCCCAAGCCGATTTGATGGAAAAGATGCCATTGGATTTAGGGGTCTACATTAGAGAGTCTTCACCTCCCATTGGGCAGCAAGGTAGTGATTCTTTTATCTCCAAGAGGTGACATGAATTGGCCACCGGCCATCTCCATCTATGACCATCAACTACTTCCTTTACTAGTGCATTCCTTGATATGCCCAAATCATAGATGATCCAAGCTCCATATTTGTCCAGCAAAGGTCTAAAAAGGTGCCAATTGTCTTGCCAAAGAAATGTGTTCTCTCTATTGCCGATGATCTTCTTGAACTTGTTCTTCATTAGTTCCCTAAGCCTTAGGATCTTTCTCCACACCCAAGAACTCTCCCCATTTGGTTTTAAATCCCAAAAACATTTACCTCTTAGTTTATTTTCTTTGATCCAATCCACCCAAAGTAAGGTACTCTTGTCAACAAGGATCTTCCACATGTTCTTAATAATGGCAACTTTATTCCATGCTTTGCTCCGCATAATACCCAAACCACCCTCCTCTTTAGGAACGCACACCTCATCCCATGCAACTTTTGCTTTTTTCCTGTCTATTGATACACCACTCCAAAGGAACTTCCTTAGGATTCCATCAATCTCCTTATGGACACTTGATGGGAGAATAAAGATAGAAGACCAATACACTTGAATGCTAAATAGGATTGCCTTTATGAGAGTGAGCCTACCCGTATAGGATAAAGATTTGCTTCGCCATGAGGTAATTTGCCTAACAATTTTGAGTTTGTAATCACTACTTTTGAGTTTTGAGGACTTGATTGGCACACCTAGATACTTTCTCCCACCTCCATATTGATTGTTGCCGAGAGAGTAGTCTTCTCCTCCTTGGATACTCCGGATAGGAAAATATTACTTTTAGAATAGTTCATTTGGAGCCCGAACCATTCATGGAAGAGTAAAAGGGTGTTCTTCATGAAGGAAATTGATTCAACATCCGCCCTACAAAACAACATAAGATCATCAGCAAAGCATAAATGAGTTATATTGTTTTCCTTACATTTCCAATGATGGCCAAAAGATGGATTGTTCTTGAGTTCCCCAAGCATTCGGGAAAGAATCTCCATAGCAATGACAAAAAGACAAGGGGAAATTGGGTCCCCTTGTCTTAGCCCATGTGAGCTCTTGAAAAAGCCTATTAATTCACCATTAATCCCCAAGGAGAATGAAGGGGAAGTGATACAGCTTTGAATCTAGCCAACAAACTTTCCGGGCATGCCTGTAGCACCAAGAATTGCAATAATGAAATCCCACCGAACCATATCATAGGCCTTTATTAGACCAATCTTCATGGCGCACTTCTTATCTTTGTTAGCTTTGTGATAGTTGTGCATGAGGTCTTGACATAGCATAATATTTTCACCAATGTTCCTTCCACCCACAAAGGCTCTTGGGCTTTGTCAATGAAATTGGGGAGGATAACTTTGAGGCAATTGGTAAGGATTTTGGAGATGCATTTATAAATTGTATTGCAACAAGCTATAGGTCTATAGTCCTTGCAAAGTGAGGGGTTAGCAACCTCAGGAACAAGAGTAAGAATAGTGCAATTTACCTCTCTAAGGAGG
This sequence comes from Mangifera indica, assembly GCF_011075055.1. NCBI lineage: Eukaryota > Viridiplantae > Streptophyta > Magnoliopsida > Sapindales > Anacardiaceae > Mangifera > Mangifera indica. The sequence goes on from NC_058148.1 coordinate 2,154,698, forward strand.
TAACCCGAGGTGAAGAAATGTTTGATAGCTTTAACTACATCACTCCCAACAACCTCCCAAACAGCCTTAAAAAATAGAGCACTAAAACCATCCGGACCAGGAGCTTTATTATTGTCCATGGCAAAGATTATGGATTTGATTTCATCTTCCTCCACATCCTTTATCATAGTCTCCATATCTTGAGGCTTAATTCGGAACTTAACCAGCCTTTTAATCTCTTCAATGTTCGGTTTACATGAATCCAAGGAGTTGAGTACCTTCTTGAAATAACTAACAAACTCCTTCTTAACATCTCCCATGTTATTCACAAAGGTTCCATCTTTAAGGCACACACCATTTATGGAGTTTCTATTCCTACGAGTTTTAATACAGTTGAAGAAATAATTGGTGTTTTGGTCCCCCTCTTTGAGCCAATGAACCTTTGCTTTTTGGCAAGCCAAAGATTCTTCTGCCCCACTAAGTCTACTGTAATTCTCCAGCCAAATCTTTTCTTCTTTAGCTAAGTCTTCATCAAGTTGGTTGTTATAGAGCCTCATCTGAATATTTTTAACCATATTTTTTGCTTCCAATACCTTCTCGGAAATTTTCCAAAAACCACTCCTATTTAGCTTCCTTAATTCTCCTTTCAAACCCTTGAGTTTGTTGACAAGATTGAACATAGGGCTGCCATCAAAATCCTCTTTCCAAGCCTCCCTTACAACATGAAGGAAGTTTTCATGATTTGCCCACATGTTGTAGAATTTGAATGGGACCTTTCTCCTCTCCTCAATACCCCTACAAGTCATAACACATAGAGAGTGATCTGAGATAATAGGATTGAGAAAGCTAGTAAAGGAATCCCCAAATGCATCCCTCCAATATTCATTAACAAGTGATCTATCTAATTTGCATTCTATCCTCCTTTGCCTTTCACTAGAATTACTCCACGTGAGGTGGTTCCCCATATACCGCAAGTCATCTAAGTTAGCCTCTCTACAACAATTATTTAAATCCTCACAATATGTATCTCCCCACACAGTAAGTTCCTTCCATAGACTTTTCCTCTCCAATGGTTGATTGAAACCATACACTATGGATATAGCCATATGGATATTCTCCTTCACTAACCAAGCTTCGCCATGAATGAATTGGGGGGCCTTCTCTTTAATGTCTATTATGATTGCTTCTTTATTCCATCCTACCCAAATTCTTTCATTAGGGCACACCTCATTATTATTGTCATACTCCCAATCCCTCCAAATATTACGAGTCACTCTAGAAAGATTATGAGATCCTACTTTAGTTTCTAGCACAGCCATGAAATCAACATTATTCTGTAAAATGAAATGTCCAACCTCCCTTTGTTTTATAGGGGCATTAATGCCCCTAATATTCCAACATGCAACTTTGGTCATTTGGATAGAGGGGGAGTGGAATTTGCTTTCCTTTGTTTTGCCGTTTTTTTCCCCAAGTTCCTACTCTTCAAAACAACATCCTCCTTCCTAAAATCCATCTCATCCACCTTTAGTTTTCCACCAAAAGGAAACATCGCAAGAGATGCTTCTTGATCCATGTCCTCCTCACCAATTGCATTTTTAGAAGTGTTTTTGGAAGTTTCATCATTCTTTCGAGCATTCACATTTGCTGTTGATATAATACAAGTCTCCTTCAATGAGCTAGCTTCACTTACATATTTCTTACCTTCCGTTTTGGCATCACCAGTGGTATTCCCATGTTTTCCTTCCTTATTTAGCATTATATTCTCCTATTCTAGCTCTTAAGTCTCATTATAGTTAATGCAGAAAATCTATTACTCTTATAAGTTAACAAAGTTTTTCCCACCCGTTTTTACACCTCTACCATTCTACCTTTGGTTTTCTTGTCATAGCCTTTTATTTCTTGCTCCATTTTGTCTTTCCCATTAAGATTCCTAGGTAGCACTCTTCCAGCCCCTTCCTTTAATAATTTTCATGGAACTGAGACATCACTTTGCTTTGATGCTAACGAGCAACTTGTTGTGGTGTGACCAAAACATTGACATCCATTGCATCTAATAGGTTTCCATGTGTATTCCACTTGGATTACCACAGATTCTCCATTCGGCAAAGCAAAGCATATTGAATCGGGACATTCTGCATCCACCTTTATCTCTATACAAACTCTTGCATAGTCCAGCCTTGTCCCTTCTTCAGTGATGGAATCCACATAGAAAGGGTTTCCAATTGCACTTGCTATGTAGCTGAGACCTTTCGGAGTCCAAAACTCAATGGGAATGCCATACATTCTAACCTATAGAGCCACTTTCTTGACATCATTAATCACCATAGGAAGGTTTGTGGTCCATTTCCTAACAAGAAATGGTTGTCCTGCTATGGTTAGTTGTCCCTCTTCCACAACTCTTGTAACTCCATCAAGGTCTTGAAACTTTAAGATAAACACACCTTGGCCTGAAGTCATAACATCTTTGAGGCCATAAGTGGTCCAATTCCTCTCCAAGGCTCTTTTAACAGTTAAGAATGGTGGTCTTTTGCCAAGAAAAAAACCTACTGCACATGTATTCCACTTTATTGCACCTTGCTCAGCAACTTCTGGAGGAGGTGCCACACAAATTCGCCCCAAAGTATCCTTCCCCTTAGGTTCAAAAAACTCCAACTTCATAAAAGATTGCTTTGGGGTGAAAAGAGGGTTCCATGAGACCTTCTTTTCCCCCTCTCCAGCCACTTCCGCAAGTTCAACCAGTATTGGAGTAGATTCAGATGCCTTTTCAATGACAGAAGATTCAATACTATTTTAGTGAAAAGAAGAACCTGACATTTGAGATGGACGTAGCATAAGAAATAAAAATAAACACTTTTCGTTATTCAAAAAACACAGCAAAAAGAAGGGCCCAACAGCCAAAGTACCACCAAATAAAGAAAGAAATACTATCCATGGAAATATGGATTGAAGCTTACACCAAAGAGGAAAAATGCATGAGAAATTCAAAATTTAGTAGAAATTTGAATTTGAAGAACCGCCACAAGAAATTACATGAAGAGCAAGCAACAAAGAAGACACAACACAAAACCACTCAAGCAAGGTAACCAAAATCCTAAAAACAAAGAAGATTACCGGAAACAATGATAAGAAGGAAAATAACGCAGGATATAAAAAAACTAGAGAGACTAAACTTGATAAGAAAGAACCATGGATGATCTAGGAGGGAGTGTGCTGGAAACACTAATAAAACTAAAGCCAAGGAAGAAACGAGAAGAGAGAAAGAGACACGAAAAGTTAGAGAGGAGCCAGTGACCAGAGGGTCAGCAAACTGAAAGTTGGTACCGGAAGGGCCACCAACTAGGCAGAGAGTGATGGAATGTGGAGGAACTAAAGGAACAAGATTAAGGTTATAGGGGTTTTAAAGAGAACGGAGAGCATTTCTTCTAGAGAGAGAGTGTTTTTAAGTCATAGATAACTTACTCTGTTCACCATAAAGTTATTGTTCATAGAACCTTAATTTGCCAAAAACATAAACCTTCATTAACCTAAACACTTACCAATACTTACCCACCCCTCTCCCCCCCCCCCCCCCCCCCCAACCCTTTAAACACTTATAACCATTAGCCTTTACCTACTAACTATTACCAAAAATGTCCCACAAACCTTCTATTGCCTTGCTTTTTTCTATAGGTTTTTTGTGCCTAATTTTAGCACTCCTATGGCTCCCATCACTGAATGCATGAAGAAGAATAGGTTTGAATGGTCCATGACAGCCTCCAAAGCATTTGAGGAGATTAAAAAGAGGTTATGTAAAGCCCTCATCTTAGCCTTACTTGACTTTGATAAAGTATTTGAAGTGGAGTGTGATACTAGTGGAGTTGGCATTGGGGCAGTCCTCACTTAAGCTAAAAGACCTATAGCTTATTTTAGTGAGAAGCTTAATGATACAAAGAGAAGATATTCTACCTATGATAAAGAATTTTATGCTATTATTGGGGCCTTAGATCATTAGAGTCATTACTTAAGGCCTAAGCAATTTGTTCTCTATTCAGATCATCAAGCTTTGAAGTTTCTTAGTGGCTAACAAAAGATAAGTGTAAGGCATGCTAAATGGGTAGAGTTCCTTCAATCTTTCTCTTTTGTTTCTTCCTATAAGCAAGGAGCTTCTAATGTAGTTGTTGATGCACTCTCGAAGAGACATTATACATTATTTATACTTGATGCATGAGTCCTTGTGTTTCAGCTAATGAAAGTTTATTATCATGAATGTGAAGAGCTTGGAGAGATCTTGAAGAAATGTTTTATAGGTGCCTATGAAGACTACACTATCTAAGATGGTTTTCTCTTTAAAGAAACCAAATTATGGCCCCTTAAAGGTTCTTTTAGAGAGCTTCTTATTAGGGAGACACATAGTGGTGGGTTAGTAGGTCATTTTGGCATAAATAAAACCTTGGATATGCTTAAGGAACATTTCTATTGGCCTAAGATGATTGGTGACATCCAAGCCATTGTAGCAAGGTGTGGCACTTGTCAAAGGTCTAAATCTCATTTCAAAGTTGGTCCTTACATGCCTTTGCTAGTTCTGGAGTAGCCTTAGGAAAATCTTAGCATGGATTTTGTGGTAGTTCTTCCTAGAACTCAAAGAGGGAAGGATGCAATAATGGTAGTGGTTGATAGGTTTTCCAAAATAGCTCACTTCCTACCATGCACTAAGACTGAAGATGCAAGCAAAGTGGCTGACTTATTCTTCAAAGAAGTGGTGAGATTTCATGGAATCCCTAGAACCATAGTTTCGAATAGGGATACCAAGTTCTTAAGCCATTTTTGGAGGACTTTATAGAGTAAATTGGGCATTAAACTAATGTTTAGCACCTCCTATAACCCGCAAACAGATGGTCAAACTGAAGCAACCAATAGAACCTTAGGAGCCATTTTGAGAACATGGTCAGCAAACACTTGAGACATTGGGATTTGAAGCTTGCCTAAGCTGAATTTGAATATAATAGGAGTCCAAGGGCTATAACTGGACACTTTCCATTTTAGGTAATGTATGGTCTCAATCCTTTAACTCTTTTGGATCTAACGTCTTTGCCTCTTAATGTGTAAGTTCATAAGGAAGCCAAGGAGAAAGTTGCTGCCATGAAGAAACTTCATAAATCCATCAAATTTTAGATATGAAGACTAATGAAGCTTACAAGAAGAAGGTCAATAAGCATAAGAAGCCATCCATTTTCAAACTTGGTGACTTGGTTTGGGTGCATTTGAGAAAAGAGAGATTTCCAAGCAAGAGGAGGAGTAAGCTAGATTCAAGGGCTGATGGACCATTTAAAATGCTTCAAAGGGTGAAAGACAATGCATACAAGGTGAATCTTCTGGATGAAATAGGAGACGTCTCGGCCACTTTCAACATTAGAGATTTTTCACCATACATAGAGGATAGCCATCTTGAGGATTTGAGGGCAATTCCTTTCCAACCCAAGGAAGGGGGGAGGATGATGTATCTCTGACCACTTCAACATTTTCAGCCCCCAAGTTCTTAGCCATACATAATTCGACCCAAGCTAATGAAGGGAATGACGAAAAAGCTCTATGTAAGCCTAAAGAACCTTCGCCATCTCCAATTTGGCCCAACTTTACTTTTGGGTGCACTCTCATTACTTGCACCCAAGGCCTTAATGAAATAGAAGCTTAAATGAGCCCAAGTAGACGAGGCAGCCATCCATCACTTAAATTAGAGCCCAAGATGCCATGAAGCCTATTTAGTTGAATTGCAACTAAAGATGAAGCAAGTAATTTTAGTTAGTGGACATAGTTCCACTTTTTAAGGAAAAGTTGCTCCCTTTTTGTCATTTTCTTCATTAATATGGTATGACATTAGTTTATTTGATTGGTTAAGCTTAAATTAAGGTCATAGCTTACTTGTCAAATTAATGGCCTATGAATGCTCACTTTGCCGCCACTTCCTCTTGTATATAAGTGTGGCTTTTTCACTTGTAAACTTTAGACTCCTTTGATAGTGAAAATTTCAAGCAAAGCTTTGTAAGCTTTTCTTTGTTTGTTCCTTTATCCAATTCATCTTGGAGGAAGAATTGGTGGTGGAAGATCCCAGGGTTGGTGGAACTTTTCTTTATGCCTTGGTTAATTTTCTTGTTACCTTTGAAATCCAAAGTGTGAAGATTTGAATGTATGTTGTATGCCTCAGGTACTGTTCACAGTGTATGATTTTGCAATTTTTAGTTTTTGCTAACAAAATTTGAAACTAGTTTTGAATCCCTTGTTGATAGAGTTGTAGTTGACATTATATACCGTTAGAAAGCTCTTTGAATGCTTTTTCCAGTGATATTTAATTTGCATGATTTGAGGGTCATTTGATTTGTTAAAATTGAAAGGCAAATTGCTGCTATGCCAAATAAATAGTAATTTCCAGAATTGAGTTTGTGTATATTGCATTGTCTTGATGGAAATGCACCAACTTGATGGTTATGTTGTTAATAGCTTTACTATCTGGTGCATATCCATTAAGGCAATGCAACAATTCACAAACTCAAATCTAGAAATTATTGTTCATATGGCACAATAGTACTTTGTCTTCTAATTTAACCAATCAAATGACCTCCAAAACATACAAATTATAGATCATTGAAAAGGGTATTCAAAGAGCTTTCTAATGGTATATGATAGCAATCACAACTCAATCAACAAGGCATTCAAAACTTGTTTCAAAGTTTGATGGAAAAATCTAAAAATGGCAAAATCACACACTGTGAACAGTATCCGAAGCATACAACACACATTCACACTTTGGATTTCAAGGGTAACAAGAAAGTTAACCAAGGCATAAAGGAAATTTCCACCAACCTTGGGATCTTCCACCACCAATTCTTCCTCCAAGATGAATTGGATAAAGGAACAAGCAACTAAAGAAAAGCTACAAAGCTTTACTTGAGAATTTCATTATCAAAGAAGTCTAACTTTTTACAAGTGAAAATCCACTTCGTATACAAGAGCAAGTGGCGGCAAAAATTGGGCATTAATTTGACATGGAAGCTTTGCCCTTCATTTAAGCTTAGCCATTCATTTAAACTAAGGTCATACCACATTAATGAAGAAACTAACAAAAGGGAACAACTTTTCCTTAAAAGGTGGAACTATATCTACCAACTAAAGTTACTTGCTTCCTTTTTAGTTGCAATTCAACTAAATAGGCTTCATGCATCTTGGGCTCCAATTTAAGTGATGGATATCTGCTTTATCTACTTGGGCTTCAAAGTGGGCTTGTAGTTGGCTTCTTGGACTCATTTAAGCTTCCATCTCATTAAGGCCTTGGATGCAAGTAATGAAAGTGCACCCAAAAGTAAAGTTGGGCCAAATTGGAGATGGCAAAGGTTCTTTGGACTTGCATAGAGCTTTTCCCTCATTCTCAATGATGGCTGGACCCAAATGAAGATTTGATAGACACTTGGAAGCTAAAGTTGGAGAAGTGACCGAAAACATATCCTATATGAGCCATCTTTCTTGGGCAGTAAAGGGGCTAGAATTGAGGATGGACTCATACTTGGCCTTACAAAGCCTTTTTAATCAATTCTTCTACTTATCGTTGCAATTCTTTGGTCTCCATAGGGTTGCATCTATAGGTTGGCTTATTTGGTAATGGTGCTTCTAGAATTAAGTTTATTTGATGTTCAATGCCCCTTAATGGAGGAAGGCCGAAAGGAAGTTCTCTAAAAAATACATCTTCATATTCGGCGAAGAGAGGTTGAACTAATTGATGGACTTCTTTTTCTCCTTCAAGTATAAGTAGTGCTAAGACAAGTTGCAAACTTAAGAGAGCTTTCTCTACTTGCTACCTATTCATATACATACTCTCCCTTTTAACTTCTTTCCCCTTGATAGTCTTATTAGCTTCTTAAAGGCTAAGAGATAAAAAGGTAATAGTATTTCCATTGAACATAAAGGAGTAGGTGTTCTTTTTGCCATTATAATTCTTCTCTCTATCAAATTACCATGACTTTCTCAATAAGATGGTTAAGAATAAGGCTACTTGGAGGCTAGTCCTATTACTCAACCATTGGAGCTTATATGGTTAAGGATGAGGTATGGTAGGTAATCCAAGTTTTTCCACTAAGGCAGATGAAGCTACATTTGCACAACTTCCACTATCTATAATTAATAACATACTTTACCTCTAATGGTGTGTCTTGATTGAAAAATTTGGAGTCTTTACTCTTCATGTGGAAGAGACTTGGAATGTAATGCTCTTCTAAGGACTAGCATCTCTCCTTTATCAACCCTTTGTATGATTTCTTCTTTTTCACCTTTGGCAGCTCCCACATCATGGCTATATTCTTTAATTTCTTCATCTTCTTGAAGAGACTCTTCAATAACTTGAATCTCCATCAATGATAAAACGTTCCTATTTGTGCATTTAGCTTGGAAATGCCCATGACCTTGGCATTTAAAGCACTTTTTATTGAAGAAGTCTAATTTTCCCACCTTTGGCTTGCTTTTGATTGGTTCTGCTATCTTTTCTTTCCTTTTCTCCTTAGAAGTGGTTTCGACATCCTTAGAATAGGATGGGGAACCCTTTTGAAAGGTAGTTCCCTTTGTGAAAGAAGGGTTTTTAGAGAATGAAGTCCCTTTGGTAAGTAACTTCATAACTATGGGCTTCAAAGCCTTCTTTTACTTCTCCACTTTAATAGCCAACTTATACACATCTTCAAAAGTGCAATATGGTTGCAACTCCACCATATGAGCAATGTGTTGATTCAATCCTCCAATTAATCTTGCAATAGTTTGCTCCCTTACTTCCGACAGTTTACTCTTCATCAATAGCTTCTCCAATTCCCTTATGCAATGCTCAACACTATCACTTCCTTGCTAGAGGGTGTGTAATTTGAGGTAAAGGTCTTATTTATGATTGTTGGGAAGAAATCTCTTTTTCATAAGCTTCTTAAGTTTCTCCTAAGACCTAACTTTCTCTTTACCATCTCTCTCTTTTTGTTTTTTTAAAATTTTCCCACACAAAGAGCATAGTCTTTAAATTTTAAGGTGACTATTTTGCACTTTTTCTCATCCAAATAGCCTTTGTACTCAAAAACCCTTTCTAGGGCATGCAACCAATCAACAAAGTCATCCGGATCCATGCTACCCTTAAATTTTTAATTTTCAGTCTCCTATCATCATCCTTATTTCTTCTAGGTGCTCTCTCTTGTTCTTCTTCGCTTGAATCCTCATAAAGCATCAATTCCTCTTTATAGGGTCTAGGAGGAAGAGAGGAAGATCAAATATGTCTTCTTGGGTGACATAGTTGGGTCGGGTGAGGTGGATAAGGGTACTAAGCTTTGAATAAGGGTCAAATCTCTTATCATTTGCATCATTTGATTCATTTGGTTTGTAATGGCCTTAAGTTCTCCATTTACCTCTTCTTTTAATGTCATATGGGCAAATTCCCAAGGATGAGGAGGTAAGGAGGATGAAGATGAAGTTTTTTATGGGACATTTTTTATAATGGCTAGTAGGTAAACGCTAATGGTTATAAGTGTTTAAGGGTAGGGAGTAGTGAGTATTAGTAAATGTTTAGGTTAAGGAAGGTTTGTGTTTAAGCAAATTAAAGTTCTGCAAACAGTAACTTTATGATGAACAGTAAATTTTGTTTGTAAACAGTTACTCCTGGAAGAAGATTATAATCAACAAATCACAAAAACACCTTAGGCTTTGATACTAAAATGGTACATTTTCATCAAACTAATGCAATATCACATAACACAAAATTTTGGAATCACTGTTTATATGATAGGGTAGTTTTTTTTCTTTAAATTTAACAGTCCAAATGATCTCCAAATCATACCAAAGTTATATCAATTCAAAGATGACTCAAAGAACTTTCTATAAAGCTATTGTAACATTCAAAACTCATCGGATAAAGCAACCAAAATGTGTGATAAGATCAGTGGTAAAACTATAAATATCTTACAACTCTTTGCCATGTGACTTCAATACATACACATGCATTCAAATTTGGATTTTTTTTAATGAAAACATAAACATTAACCAATGCATAAAGGAAATTCCACCAATCTTGGTGTCTTCCACCACCAATTTTTCCACCAAGAATGGATTGGATAAAGAAAAATAAATAAAGAAAAAAAGCCAACAAGCTTTAGCTTTAAATTTTCATAAAAAAGTCTACTTTTTGTACAAAAGTATGGCCACCCTTTATATAGGGAAGAAGTGGCGGCAAAGCATAAGTTTACATAGGCTATTAATAAAAAAAATAATAAGCTAGACCCTTAATTCACTCTAAACCATACAAGATAACCCATGTCATGCTTTAAATAAATACAATAAGACAAAAATGGAACAACTCTCCATAAAAAAGGTGGATTCTTATCTCCCATTAAAGCTCTCCTTTTCTATTTTAGTTCCAACTCATCCAAGACTTTTGAGTATTTTGGGTTTCAAAATGGAATGATGGGCGACTGCATCTTCATTTAAGCTTCAAGGAAGACTTCTTAGGTCAATAAGTTCTACTATCTCATGAGAGCTTTGGATGTAAGTAATAACATTGCATCCATAAATAAAAGTGGGCCAAGGTGGAGACAGCGATGAGTCTTTGGGCTTGCATAGAGCTAGTTCTTCATTTTTCATGGTAACTTGAGCCAAATGAAGATTGTCTAGAGACTTGGAAGCTAGAATTGGAGAGTTGGTCAAAAATACATCAGGGAGATTTCTACAACAATATTAAGCCTAATAATAGCTTTATTCCATCCAAATTCTACGTATAGAACCATCCATGACATTACTACAATGTTCCCAACCTTCCCAAATACTATAGCATACTCTATTGACATTTGTACTACATACTTTAGTTTCAAGAATAGACATGAGATCAATCTTATTTTGCAAAATGAAACTCATAACCTCTTTTTGCTTGATATGAGCATTAAGGCCCCTAATGTTCCAACAAGCTAAATTGGTCATTTAGGGGGACTAATAGAGGAGGAGCTCCTCCTTTGTTTCACCAACCTCTTCTGTTATGATTTGGTGAAAATGTCACCCTTCTCTTTTTTGAAGTCCATTTCATCAACCTTGATCTTGCCTTTAAAATGATTTATTGCTAGAGATTTACAATGGTCATGATCTGCATCTTCATCTTTTGTAGGATTTGTCCCCCCTTGCTCCATATTAGCACGTTTAGCCTCATTTGATCTCATGGTGCTAGAAAAAGATGCACCAAGAGCTGAGTCCAAGACATTTGCAAGACTAATTCCTCACATGACTTATCAATCATGGCATCTTTCACCTCATTATGAACTACCTTAATACCACTGGGTTCATTAATGGCTAATAGGGCTGGATTCAAACCGAGCCGAGCTTGAGTTCGGCTTAGTTCACATATAGTTAAGCTTGAGCTCGTTGAGCTCATGAAAGCCAAACTCAAACTTAGCTTGAATTCGGCTCGGCTTATTTTTCGTTATTAAAACGATGTCATTTTAATACATATTGATCAAAATAATGTCGTTTTGTATCAAAATTTTTAATTAGAAAATCTAGTGAGTAGCTCGAGCTCGACTAATCTCGGTTAAGGCTGGCTTGTTTTGGGCTTATTCGAGTCGAGCTCGAACTGGCTCGGTTCGAGTCCAGCCTAATGGCTAAGGCTACAAATTTATTGTTTTTCAGAACCCCCATATTATTGTCAGATTTCTTGTTTTCGATCACTAAATTCTTCCTTGTCTTCTCTAAGTTAGCTTTATCATTCCTTTTTGTTACCCTCTATAGTATAGAGATTGACACAATTTGCTATCTATGCTTCATTACCTATATCTTTCTCTTTACTAATTTCCTTTTTTCCTTTATACAAGCTAACTTTCCCTTTATCAGTTTCTCTTTTATCCACTTTCCTTTTACACTCCTCAATACCAAGGCCAAACATCGTACATAAATTGCACTTTAAAGGTTTTCAGGCATACTCCGATCAGATTGCAACTTTCTCTTCATTAGGTAATACAAGCTCCATTGTATCCGCGAATTCATGGTTGACGCTAATCTCCACACAAATACGTGCAAATTCAAGCCTATTCCCCTCATTCATGATTGAATCCAAATAAAGGTGACGGTCTAGAACGCTTGCAATATGGCTGAAACCCTTTAAGCTCCAATATTCCAATGGAATTCCATAGAATTTTACCCAAACTGTTATTTTTCCTATTTTCTAACAAAAAAGGGCTACCATCCAATCATCCATGTTTCCTCTTCCAAGACTTTCATCATACCCTCAACATCCTTGAATTTTAAGAGATAAACTCCAATTCTAGTGGATATAATATCTTCGAGACCATAGTTTGTCCAATTACAAATGACATACTTTTTGACAAGAAGAAAAGACATTCTTCAACCAATGAAGAAGCCAATGACACATTTTTCCCACCTCTTGGCACCTTGATCCATAACTTCAAAAGTAGGGGTAACGTAGTATTTTCCACCAATAAGGTTATTCATAGAGGGAATGTATTCTAAGTTTTGATTTGCTAATTTTTTCATAAATAATTTGTTCCAAGAGCCCTTGCCTTCAGTTGCCATAATTAAAGTGAGGTTGTTGGACACTGAAGAAGTAGTCATCGAGAAGGAGACCTACTGTGACTTGGTAGAGGATGGCTCCAGTGTTATCCCTTCTTTATAATACACCTTACTTAAGACATTTGAAACACTAACTTCAACATTATTAGCTACCAAGAGAGAAGAAATATAATGGCATTGCATGCATGTAGAAGAAACATTTGGCAAAGACATGTCTTTGTTGGACATTTCTTTATCCAAAAAAAAAAAAACTTGGCAAAAAAGAGGAAAAGTCAGCCTAGAAAAAGTAGGAAGTAATAGGGCAAAGAAGAATAAAAACCACTGCAAAAGGAATGCAGGGACTACTACATACACCAAAGGGGAAAGACACAAAACTAGGGAAAAGCAAAGCAGATGAAAATTTGAATTTTGAGAGTAGCAAAGTCAAAGTCAAAAACAATTTGAAACTGCCAAGAAGAAAGAGGAAGAACAAGAAAAACCTAGAAAGTGCAAGTTGGTCACCAGAGCAATGTAAGAAAAAAACTTTAAAGAGACTAGAAACAAGACCTAAGAGAAAAACTTTATAGAACCTGGCAATGGACACTGACAAAAATGGAAGAATGAACTAGGGTAGAGGTGATAGGAAAGGACAAAATAAAAAACTAAACACAAAATAAAAGGATGACTGAAGTTGAAAGAAAATGTTTTAGGGAAGGAGTCGATGACCAATAAGATCACCAAACTAGAGGGTCGATGCTTGAAGGGCCACCAACTAGGGAGGAGATGATAGAGAGTAGGACTAACTAACTAAAAGGAGATGGTTGAAATTTTAGAGAGATAAGAGAGCATTTCCTAGAGAGAGAAGTTTATCCGACACATTGTCAATAATATGTTTATAAAAATATGACAATATCAATAATAATTTTAATACTTTCGTAAATATAATGGTTAAAATCAATATAATAATTCAAATATAAAGTATTTAACTAAATATTAAATGTAATATAACATAATATATAATCAAGATTCACTCATCACCAAAAATTATCATTTCATGAATTTTTTTATCAAATATAAAGTATCTAATTGACTATTAAATAGACTTTAAGTTATCATTTTATAAATTTTTTTATTCATATCATTACCAAAATATTATGATTTGATAAGGTTTAAGTTAAAAAAAAAATTTAAAAGTGTGTATGAGAGATTTATGAAATACCTTCTTAGTGTTATGTTTTCAATAAAGCTGATACAATAGAAAGAGATGTAGGGTTATCGTCTACAAATAAAATATTAAACTTACTAGAAGAGGTTTTGGTTTGAAAGATTGACACACTTTTCCATACATTCTAATTAAAGTTTAAAATTTTTATAACTTCAAGTCTTCAACAAGGTTAACAAGAGATGAGTTTATAGAAGAATGTAATACAAAAGATAATGAAAACTTACCCTTTTGGAGAATTTCAAAGATGAAGAGTGGAGTCTGACAGAGAAGCAATGCCAATTTGGTTAAGAAGAGCTAATGGAAAAACGTTTTGCTACTACTATGGAAATTGAAAGCACTAGAGAGTAGGAGAGATTAGGGATTTGGATGATAAAAAATTGAGTTTTTTGTTTTATATAGTCATAACATTATAGTAATTAACTGAAAATATAAAGGACAATTTCATATTTTAAAAATTCATAAAAAATGAAAAACATAAAACATAGCAAAAATATGTGTTTAGAGTAACAAATATGCAAAATACACGTTTAATATGTTTTGGATTCAAAAATTCAAAATAACATGTTTAAAAAACAAATTGAACGGGAACGCGAATAATTTACGTTTTTACTAACTAGGATTGTTATAGCCACAAAGATGGATAAGAATGAAACAATCACTACTAAATCGAATTGAAAGATGGATTGCATTTGAATGCTTCAACTAAGGGATGAGAACCTTAGGAATGTTGTTGGTTGCAGCAAAGCTCAACGTTAATAGATGGAATGAAAATTGTGAATAGGAATAAGAACAGAGAGTGTAATAATCATATGCACTAAATTTGGATTGTTGTTGGAGTTGGGATATAATTACTTTAAACAACTAAGAAACCTATGATCTTATTTTGGAGAAAATTAAGATGAATCCTGTAACACTCAGATTCAGGTGTGCCAATAAACTCTACTTTTAAAATTACCTTTAGAGTTGATTTTATAAGTTGTTTAAAAAAATTGTGAAGGAATTCTTTAAAACTACTAAATGAGCAATAATTTTTAAAGAGGGTAAAATGGTTATTTTAGAAAGATTTAAGAGACAAAGTGGGAATGTAAATTGAATGACACACTTCAAATCATATGATGGTGCTAGGGGTTTTTGGTAATTGTATAGGGATATAATAGTTATTTTTGGAGAAGGCTAAGGGTAAATTAGTCCAAAATGGTTATAAAGGAAATAAAAAATGTAAAAACAAACAAAAACTATTCATTTTCCTCTTCCTTGGCCAAGAATCCTCTATAAAAATCACTAAGGTTTTCTTCAAACAAGATTCACCAAAAAACCTAGCTAAACCACCTAATTTCCAAAGCCTCAAGTTATAAAAATTGTAGATCTGTCCATTTTAGTAAGTTCTAATGTAAAAAGTTTAGTTTTTAAGAGATATCAAATTTAGAGTTTCAATTGATGATTATGTTTTTGATGGATTAGGGTTTGCTAAAAAGAAGAAAATAAGGAGAATAAGCTTAAATCACCCAATTATTAAAGAAAAAGTAAGAATTTCATACTTTACATACTTGAAGTAATTTGAGTTAGGGTATTCAAATAACCTTTACTTGTATAAGTGTGTAGGGTATTATAATTAAAGTGATTTATGTAACCTCTCCTAACTATTAGGTGTGTTACAGAAAAATGGCAAGAGTTTCCCTATTTTAGAGAGCCTGGGGAATATTTTCTTTTTTTAATTATTCCCTGTAACACTTCCAATTAATAATTTACACAAACCAGTCATACCAATCGACTGGATTTTCATCACCTAATCCTAATAAATAAAATAAGTACATAATAATAACCATCATAAAAATTATCACCCACAGAAACTTTATAACAAATTTTCAAAACTAGTCATATATATATATATATATATATATATATATATATATATATATATATATATATGTATGTATGTATATTACATATACATCATAACATTTAAATCAACAAAATTATGGTGTCTTCCTCCCTTAGCCTCATGTCTCACTAGTGCTCCCTAGGAACCTTTGCTGTAACTATTTACCTGTAAAATATAAAATTAAACGGAGTGAGCGACTATGGCTCAATAAAAAAATCATACTCAACACTTAAAGCATTTTATACCAGTACTAATCTTTTCTAATCTTTTCCATACTCAGCGTGTTTGAACTATTTAGAACAAAATAATTGACACAGAACACGCATTTAACATGCATCATAATTCTTTTCTTTCACACATTTATTCATTTCCTTACTATACTGATGTATTTTCGGCTATCTCTCCAACCCTAGCTTCCAAGTCTCTATCAAATCTCCATTTGGCTCAAGCCATCATTGAGAATGAAGAATTAGCTCCATGCAAGCCCAAAGATTCATTGCTCTTTCCACCTTGGCCCAACTTTCTTTTGGGTGCAATCTCATTACTTGCATCCAAGGCCTTAATGAAATGGAAGCTTAAATGAGTCCAAGAAGCCAAATACAAACCCACTTGAAGCCCAAGTAGATAAGGCAGCCCTTCATCACTTAAATGGAGCCTAAGATGCCATGAAGCCCATTTAGTTGGATTGCAACTAAAAGGGAAGCAAGTAACTTTAGTTGGTGGACATAGTTCCACCTTTTAGGGAAAAGTTGTTCCCTTTTGTTGTTTTCTTCAATTAATATGGTATGGTCTTAGTATTGAATGAATGGCTAAGCTCAAATGAAGGGAAAAGCTTCCATGTCAAATTAATGCCTAATTTTTGCCGCCACTTGCTCTTATATATGAAAGTGGATTTTCACTTGTAAAGGCCTAGACTTCTTTGATAATGAAATATTCAAGTAAAACTTTGTAGCTTTTCTTTAGTTGCCTTTTCCTTTATCCAATTAATGTTGGAGGAAGAATTGGTGGTGGAAGACCCCAAGGTTGGTGGAAATTTCCTTTATGCCTTGGTTAACTTTCTTGTTACCCTTGAAATCCAAAGTGTGAATGTGTGTTGTATGCCCAGATACAGTTCACAGTGTGTGATTTTGCCATTTTCAGATTTTGTCATCAAACTTTGAAACAAGTTTTGAATGCCTTATTGGTTAAGTTGTGATTGCTATAATATTCTATTAGAAAGCTCTTTGAATACCCTTTCCAATGGTCTATACTTTGTATGTCTAGGATGTCATTTGATTGGTTAAATTGGAAGACAAAATGCTGTTGTGCCATATGAACATTAATTTCTAGATTTGAGTTTGTGAATTGTTGCATTGCCTTGATGGATATGCACCATTTTGGTATCAGAGCCTAGGTTGTTTGTGTGATTTGTTGAGTGATTTCTATCTCCCGAAGCTATTGTTCACCTCCCAGAATTTACTGTTCACTACAAAATTACTGTTCACATAACCTATTTTGCCTTAAACACAAACCTTCCTTAACCTAAACACTTACCAATACTCACCCCAACCCTTAAACACTCATAACCATTAACCTTTACCTACTAGCCACTACCACAAATGTCCCATAAAAGATCTTCATCCTCATCCTCCTCACCTCCTCATCCTTGGGAATTTGCCCACATGGCCCACATGGCATTAAAAGAAGAGGTCAAAGGAGAACTTAAGGCCATTAAGGACCAAATGAATCAAATGATGCAAATGATGAGAGACTTGACCCTTACTCAAAGTCGGGCACCCTTATCACAACCCCAAACTTCAACACAAAGCCAAATACCCCCTCTTCCACCTCACCCAACCCAACTACATCAACCAAGAAGATATATTAGACCTTCCCCTCCTCCTCCTAGACATCATAGGGAGGAATTGATGCTTCATGATTATTCAAGTGAGGAAGAACAAGAGAGGCCACCTAGGAGAGAAAGGATGATGATAGAGATTTAAGGATTAAAATTCCAGAATTCGAAGGGAGCATGAGTCCAGATGATTTTATTGATTGGTTACATGCTATTGAGAGAGTTTTTGAATATAAAAGCTATTCGGATGAGAAGAAATGTAAACTTGTCATCTTGAAATTCAAGGATTATGTATCCTTGTGGTGGAAAAATCTTAAGAAGCAAAGGGAAAGGGATGGTAAAGAGAGAGTGAGATCTTGAGAGAAACTAAAGAAGCTTATGAAGAGAAGATTCCTTCCGGACAACCATAAACAAGATCTTCACCTTAAGCTACACACCCTTAAGCAAGGAAGTGATGGAGTAGAGCATTACATAAGGGAGTTTGATAAGCTATTAATGAGAAGTGAGATGCCGGAAGTGAAAGAGCAAACCATTACAAGATTCATTGGTGGCTTAAACCAATACATTGCTCATATGGTAGAATTACAACCATATTGCACTTTTGAAGATGTGTGTAAGTTGGCTATTAAAGTGGAGAAGCAAAAGAAGGCCATGAAGCCCATGGTTTCCAAGTCATTCTCCAAAGGGACATTATCTAACAAAAGCATATCTTTTACCAAGGGAACTACCTTTCATAAAGGTTCCCCATCCTACACAAATGTTGTTGATTCTTCTTCCAAGGAGAAAGACAAGGAATAAATGGTAGAACCAACTAAGGATAAGCCTAATATGGTGAAGACCAACCTCTCCAACAAAAAGTGCTTTAAATGCCAAGGCTATGGACACTTCCAAGCTGAATGCCCTAATAGGAGAGTTTTATCCTTGATGGAGATACAAGCAATTGAGGAGTCTCTTCAAGAAGAAGAAGAAAGTGAAGTTTCCAGCCATGAAAGTGATGAAGCCAACAAGGAAGAAGAAGAAATTCTACAAGGAGCTGATGAAGAAGAGATGTTAGTGATTAGAAGAGCATTGCATTCCAAGTCTTTTCCACATAAGGAACAAAGGCTCCAAATTTTCCAATCAAGATGCACCATTGGAGGCAAGGTGTGTTCTTTGATTATAGATAGTGAAAGTTGTGCAAATGTGGCTTCATCTACATTAGTGGAGAAACTTAGATTGTCTACCATACCTCATCCTCAACCATATAAGCTCCAATGGTTGAGCAATGGGACCAACATCCAAGTAGCCAAACAAGTACTTGTTTCCTTCTCCATTGGCAAGCATTACCAAGATGAGATTGTGTGTGATATAGTTCCCATGGATGCATGCCATTTGTTTCTAAGGAAACCTTGGTAATTTGATAGAGAAGTAACTCATAATGGTAAAAAGAACACTTATTCCTTCAAATTCAAGGGGAAGACCATTACTTTGCTACCTCTTAGTCCCCAAGAAGCAAACAAGGCTATCAAATGGAAAGAAGCTAAAAGGGAGAGTATGTATATGAATGGGCAGCAAGTAGAAAGGGCTCTTTTGAGTTTGTAACCTGTCTTTGCATTACTTATACTTGAAGGGGAGCTTAAACATGAGAAGAAAGAAACCTATACCTTAGATCAATCTCTCTTGGCTGAATTTGAAGATGTGTTCCCACTAGAGCTTCCATCTGACCTCCCTCCTTTAAGAGGCATTGAGCATCAAATTGACTTGGTTCTAGGTGCACCATTGCCTAATAAGCGAGCCTATAGATGCAATCCCATGGAGACTAAAGAGTTGCAAAGGCAACTGAAAGAATTGATTTAAAAAGGCTTTGTAAAGCCTAGCATGAGTCCATGTTCCGTTCCAGCCCTACTTGTTCCTAAGAAAGATGGCTCATATAGGATGTGTGTGGATAGTAGAGCCATTAACAATATAACTATCAAGTATAGGTATCCCATCCCTAGACTTGATGACATGCTTGATGAGTTACATGGTGCTTGTGTCTTCTCCAAAATTGATCTAAGGAGTGACTACCATCAAATAAGGATGAAAGAAGGAGATGAATGGAAAACAGCCTTCAAGACTAAGGGAGGCTTATATGAATGGTTGGTTATGCCCTTTGGCCTTTCAAATGCTCCAAGCACTTTCATGAGGCTTATGAATGAGGTACTCAAAACCTTACATTGGTGCATTTGTTATTGTTTATTTTGATGATATATTAGTATATAGCAAAACTCTTGATGATCATGTCTTGCATTTGAGAAGAGTTTTTGATGTGTTGAGGAAAACTAAGTTATATGCAAAAGAAGAGAAGTGTGAATTCTTTGTAGACCAAGTTGTGTTCCTTGGATATGTAGTTTCTAAGGATGGCATTCAAGTAGATTAATCCAAGGTAGATGCCATTAAAACTTGGCCCCAACCAAAGACTCTTACTGAAGTTAGGAGCTTCCACGGCCTTGCTTCTTTTTATAAGTGTTTTGTACCTAATTTTAACACTTTCATGGCTCCCATCACTGAATGTATGAAGAAAAATGGGTTTGAATGGTCCACGGCAGCCTCCAAAGCATTTGAAGAGGTTAAAAAGAAGTTATGTGAAGCCCCCATACTTGCTCTACTTGATTTTGATAAGGTATATGAAGTGGAATGTGATGCAAGTGGAGTTGGCATTGGGGCAGTCCTAACTCAAGCCAAAAGGCCCATTGCTTACTTTAGTAAGAAGCTCAATGAGTCCAAGAGAAGATACTCCACCTATGACAAAGAATTCTATGCAATTATTAGAGCCCTTGATCATTGGAGTCATTACCTAAGGCCTAAACAATTTGTGCTTCATTCCGATCACCAAGCCTTGAAGTTTCTTAGTAGCCAACATAAGATAAGTTCAAGGCATGTTAAATGGGTGGAATTCCTCCAGTCTTTCTCCTTTATTTTAGCATATAAACAAGGTGCTTCTAATGTAGTTGTCGATGCTCTTTCAAGAAGGCATTACTTGTTATCCATTCTTGATGCAAGAGTTCTAGGTTTCCAGCTTATGAGACAATATTACAATTAAGATGATAAGCTTTGGGAGATCATGAAGAAGTGTTCTAGAGGGGCATATGAAGACTATTCTGTCCATGATGGTTTTCTTTTCAAAAGAGCTAAATTATGCATCCCTAAGAGCTCTTTTAGGGAACTTCTCATTAGGGAGACATATGGTGGTGGATTAGCAAGTTATTTTGGCATAAATAAGACCTTAGACATGCTTAAAGAGCATTTCTATTGGCCTAAGATGGTGAGTGACATCCAAGCCATTATTGCAAGGTGTGGCACTTGTCAAAGGTCCAAGTCTCATTTCAAACCTGGTCCTTACATGCCTTTACCCATTCCGGAGCAGCCATGGGAGGATCTTAGCATGGATTTTATTGTGGCTCTTTTAAGAACTCAAAGGGGAAAGGATGCTATAATGGTGGTAGTAGATAGATTCTCTAAAATGGCCAACTCATCCCTTGTTCCAAGACTGAAGATGCTAGCAAGGTGGCTGAATTGTTCTTTAAGGAAGTGGTGAAGCTACATGGAATTCCAAGAACCATAGTTTCAGATCGAGACACCAAGTTTTTGAGCCATTTTTGGAGGACATTATGGAGCAAAATAGGAACCAAGCTCATGTTTAGCACCTTTCATCACCCTCAAACCGATGGCTAAACCG
The DNA here is from genome assembly GCF_011075055.1 of Mangifera indica. Classification (NCBI taxonomy): domain Eukaryota; kingdom Viridiplantae; phylum Streptophyta; class Magnoliopsida; order Sapindales; family Anacardiaceae; genus Mangifera; species Mangifera indica. The sequence goes on from NC_058148.1 coordinate 2,175,849, forward strand.
AAGTAACTAATAAGACTTTGGGAACAATCTTGAGGACTTTCGTTAACAAGCACTTAAGGGATTGGGACTTGAAGATTGCTCAAGCTGAATTTTCCTACAATAAGAGTCCAAGCGTAACAACCAACCACTCTCCATTTGAGGTAGTCTATGGCCTTAATCCCTTAACTCCTTTGGACCTAACTTCTTTACCTCTTGATATGCAAGTTCACAAGGATGCCAAGGAGAAAGCTGTTGCCAAGAAAAAGCTCCATGAAACCATCAAATTTCAAATCATGAAGGCCAATGAAGCTCACAAGAGGAAGATCAGCAAGCATAGAAAGCCATCCATTTTCAAACCGGGTGACTTGGTTTGGGTGCATTTAAGAAAAGAGAGATTTCCAAGCAAAAAGAGGAGTAAGCTAGCTCCAAGGGCTGATGGACCATTTGAAGTGCTTGAAAGGGTAAATGACAATGCATACAAGGTGAATCTTCCGGATGAAATGGGAGGAGTCTCGACCATCTTCAACATTGGAGATCTTTCACCATACATGGAGGATAGCCACCTTGAGGACTTGAGGGCAAGTCCTTCCCAACCCGGGGGGGATGATGTATTTTCGGCTACCTCTCCAACCCTAGCTTCCAAGTCTCTATCAAATCTCCATTTGGCTTAAGCCACCATTGAGAATGAAGAATTAGTTCTATGCAAGCCCAAAGAGTCATTGCTCTTTCCACCTTGGCCCAACTTTACTTTTCGGTGCAATCTCATTACTTGCATCCAAGGCTTTAATGAAATGGAAGCTTAAATGAGTCCAAGAAGCTAACTACAAGCCCACTTGAAGCCCAAGTAGATAAGACAACCCTCCATCACTTAAATGGAGCCCAAGATGCCATGAAGCCCATTTAGTTGGATTATAACTAAGAGGGAAGCAAGTAACTTTAGTTGGTGGACATAGTTGCACCTTTTAGGGAAAAGTTGTTTCCTTTTGTTATTTTCTTCAATTATTATGGTATGACCTTAGTATTGAATGAAGGGAAAAGCTTCCATGTCAAATTAATGCCCAATTTTTGCCGCCACTTGCTCTTGTATATGAAAGTGGATTTTCACTTGTAAAGGCCTAGACTTCTTTGATAATGAAATATTCAAGTAAAGTTTTGTAGCTTTTCTTTAGTTGCCTTTTCCTTTATCCAATTCATGTTAGAGGAAGAATTGGTGGTGGAAGACCCCAAGGTTGGTGGAAATTTCCTTTATGATTTGGTTAACTTTCTTGTTACCCTTGAAATCCAAAGTGTGAATGTGTGTTGTATGCCCGGATACTATTCACTGTGTGTGATTTTGCCATTTTCAGATTTTGTCATCAAACTTTGAAACAAGTTTTGAATGCCTTGTTGGTTGAGTTGTGATTGCTATAATATACCATTAGAAAGCTCTTTGAATACCCTTTCCAATGATCTACACTTTGTATGTTTTGGAGGTCATTTGATTGGTTAAATTGGAAGACAAAGTGCTGCTATGCCATATGAACATTAATTTCTAGATTTGAGTTTGTGAATTGTTGCATTGCCTTGATGGATATGCACCATTTTGGTATCAGAGCCTAGGTTGTTTGTGTAATTTGTTGGATGATTTCTATCTCCCAAAGCTATTGTTCACCTCCTAAAATTTACTATTCACCACAAAATTACAGTTCACAGAACCTTATTTTGCCTTAAACACAAACCTTCCTTAACCTAAATACTTACCAATACTCACCCCAACCCTTAAACACTTATAACCATTAACCTTTACCTACTAGCCACTACCACAAATGTCCCATAAAAGAACTTCATCCTCATCCTCCTCACCTTCTCATCCTTGGGAATTTACCCACATGGCATTAAAAGAAGAGGTCAAAGGAGAACTTAAGGCCATTAAGGACCAAATGAATCAAATGATGCAAATGATGAGAGACATGACCCTCACTCAAAGTCAGGCACCCTTATCACAGCCCCAAACTTTAACACAAAGCCAAATACCCCCTCCTCCACCTCACCCAACCCAATCGCATCAACCAAGAAGATATATTAGACCTTCTCCTCCTCCTTCTAGACATCATAAGGAAGAATTGATGCTTCATGATTATTCAAGTGAGGAAGAACAAGAGAGGCCACCTAGGAGAAAAAAGGATAATGATAGGGGTTTAAGGATTAAAATTCCAAAATTCGAAAGGAGCATGAGTTCGGATGATTTTGTTGATTGGTTACATGCTATTGAGAGGGTTTTTGAATATAAAGGCTATTCGGATGAGAAGAAATGTAAACTTGCCATCTTGAAATTCAAGGATTATGCATCCTTGTGGTGGGAAAATCTTAAGAAGCAAAGGGAAAGGGATGGAAAAGAGAGAGTGAGATCTTGGCAGAAACTAAAGAAGCTTATGAAGAGAAGATTCCTTCCGGACAACTATAAACAAGATCTTTACCTCAAGCTACACACGCTTAACAAGGAAGTGATGGAGTAGAGCATTACATAAGGGAGTTTGAGAAGCTATTAATGAGAAGTGAGCTGTCGAAAGTGAAAGAGCAAACCATTGCAAGATTTATTGGTGGCTTAAACCAAGATGTTGCTCATATGGTAGAATTGCAACCATATTGCACTTTTGAAGATGTGTGTAAGTTGGCTATTAAAGTGGAGAAGCAAAAGAAGGCCATGAAGCCTATGGTTTCCAAGTCATTCTCCAAAGGGACGTTATCTAACAAAAGCATATCTTTTACCAAGGGAACTACCGTCCATAAAGGTTCCCCATCCTACACAAATGTTGTTGATTCTTCTTCCAAAGAGAAAGGCAAGGAACAAATGGTGGAACCAACTAAGGACAAGCCTAATATGGTGAAAACCAACCTCTCCAACAAAAAGTGCTTTAAATGCCAAGGCTATGGACACTTTCAAGTTGAATGCCCTAATAGGAGAGTTTTATCCTTGATGGAGATACAAGCAATTGAGAAGTCTCTTCAAGAAGAAGAAGAAAGTGAAGTTTCCAGCCATGAAAGTGATGAAGCCAACAAGGAAGAAGAAGAAATTCTACAAGGAGCTGATGAAGAAGAGATGTTAGTGATTAGAAGAGTATTGCATTCCAAGTCTTTTCCACATGAGGAACAAAGGCTCTAAATTTTCCAATCAAAATGCACCATTGGAGGCAAGGTGTGTTCTTTGATTATAGATAGTGGAAGTTGTGCAAATGTGGCTTCATCTACATTAGTGGAGAAACTTAAATTGTCTACCATACCTCATCCTCAACCATATAAGCTCCAATGGTTGAGCAATGGGACCAGCATCCAAGTAGCCAAACAAGTACTTGTTTCCTTCTCCATTGGCAAGCATTACCAAGATGAGATTGTGTGTGATGTAGTTCCTATGGATGCATGCCATTTGTTTCTAAGGAAACCTTGGTAATTTGATAGAGAAGTAACTCATAATGGTAAAAAGAACACTTATTCCTTCAAATTCAAGGGGAAGACCATTACTTTGCTACCTCTTAGTCCCCAAGAAGCAAACAAGGCTATCAAATGGAAAGAAGCTAAAAGGGAGAGTATGTATATGAATGGGCAGCAAGTAGAAAGGGCTCTTTTGAGTTTGTAACCTGTCTTTGCATTACTTATACTTGAAGGGGAGCTTAAACATGAGAAGAAAGAAGCCCATACCTTAGATCAATCTCTCTTGGCTGAATTTGAAGATGTGTTCCCACTAGAGCTTCCATCCGGCCTCCCTCCTTTAAGAGGCATTGAGCATCAAATTGACTTGGTTCCAGGTGCACCATTGCCTAGTAAGCCAGCCTATAGATGCAATCCCATAAAGACTAAAGAGTTGCAAAGGCAAGTGAAAGAATTGATTTAAAAAGGCTTTGTAAAGCCTAGCATGAGTCCATGTTCCGCTCCAGCCCTACTTGTTCCTAAGAAAGATGGCTCATATAAAATGTGTGTGGATAGTAGAGCCATTAACAATATAACCATCAAGTATAAGTATCCCATCCCTAGACTTGATAACATGCTTGATGAGTTACATGGTGCTTGTGTCTTCTTCAAAATTGATCTAAGGAGTGGCTACCATCAAATAAGGATGAAATAAGGAGATGAATGGAAGACAACCTTTAAGACTAAGGGAGGCTTATATGAATGGTTGGTTATGCCCTTTGGCCTTTCAAATGCTCCAAGCACTTTCATGAGGCTTATGAATGAGGTACTCAAACCTTACATTGGTGCATTTGTTATTGTTTATTTCGATGACATATTAGTATATAGCAAAACTCTTGATGATCATGTCTTGCATTTGAGAAGTGTTTTTGACGTGTTCAGGAAAATAAGTTATATGCAAAAGAAGAGAAGTGTGAATTCTTTGCAGACCAAGTTGTGTTCCTTGGATATGTAGTTTCTAAGGATGGCATTCAAGTAGATCAATCCAAGGTAGATGCCATTAAAACTTGGCCCCAACCAAAGACTCTCACTGAAGTTAGGAGCTTCCACAGCCTTGCTTCTTTTTATAGGTGTTTTATGTCTAATTTTAACACTCTTATGGCTCCTATCACTGAATGTATGAAGAAAAATGGGTTTGAATGGTCCACGGCAGCCTCCAAAGCATTTGAAGAGGTTAAAAAGAAGTTATGTGAAGCCCCCATACTTGCTCTACTTGATTTTGATAAGGTATATGAAGTAGAATGTGATGCAAGTGGAGTTGGCATTGGGGCAGTCCTAACTCAAGCCAAAAAGCCCATTGCTTACTTTAGTGAGAAGCTCAATGAGTCCAAGAGAAGATACTCCACCTATGACAGAATTCTATGCAATTGTTAGAGTCTTTAATCATTGGAGTCATTACCTAAGGCCTAAATAATTTGTGCTTCATTCCGATCACCAAGCCTTGAAGTCCCCTCACATATCTGTTGACTTATTTTCTGGCACCACAAATCTTCTATTTGCGTCTCTTTTATTTCATTGAGGAGATTAGGCTGAATTTCCAATCTGGCCACTAGACTCCCTATCACCTCAATCTGTTCCCTCTGAAACTCTTCTTGTAACTCTATTTGAGTGGTGAGATGAGCTATGACAATCTTTCTACTTAAGGCATCGGCTACCACATTTGCTTTACCTGGCTGATATTTAATATCACATTCATAATCTTTGACTAGCTCCAACCATCTTTTTTGTCGCATATTCAAGTCTTTCTGGGTGAAAAAATGTTTTAGACTTTTATGGTTGGCGTAGATATTACATTTAACTCCATATAAATAATGCCTCCAAATTTTTAAAGCAAAAACCACTGCCGCTAACTCTAAATCATGGGTAGGGTAGCGTGTTTTATAATCTTTTAATTGCCAAGAGGCATACGCTATCACCTTACCTTTTTGCATCAACACGGCTCCTAAACCATTATGTGAGGCATCACAATAAATATCATAGTCTACACCCTCTTTTGGTAATACTAAAATAGAAGTTGTAGTCAACTGCATTTTTAGCTCTTGGAAACTCTTTTCACAAGCATTAGTCCATAGAAAATGAGTTCCTTGTCTGGTAAGAGCTGTAAGTGGCCTGGCCAACCGGGCAAAACCCTGTACAAATCTCCTGTAATAGCCGGCTAGCCCTAAAAAGCTTCTGATCTCTTTCACAGTCTTCGGCCTCGCCTATTCAAGTATTATTTCCACTTTACTGGGGTCTACAGCTATACCTTCCTTAGTAACCACATGTCCCAAAAATACTACTCGATCCAACCAGAATTCACACTTAGAGAATTTGACATACAATTTCTTTTCTCTCAATCTTTGTAGCACAAATCTCAAGTGTTCGACATGTTCTTCTTCTGATTTAGAATATATCAAGATATCATCAATAAATACCACCAAGAATTTGTCAAGGCACTTATGAAATACTCGATTCATTAAATCCATAAAGATTGCTGTAGCATTAGTCAATCCAAAGGGCATTACCATAAACTTGTAGTGCCTGTAACGGGTCCGAAAAGCTATATTTGGAATGTCTTGCTCTGTAATCCTCACCTGGTGATAACTGACCTTAAGTCAATTTTGGAAAACACAGAAGCTCCTTTCAATTGATCAAATAAATCATTAATTCGAGGCAACGGGTATTTATTCTTCACTGTAAGTTTATTCAACTCCCTGTAATCTATGCATATATGAAGTGACCCATCTTTCTTTTTGACAAATAATATGGGCGCTCCCCAAGGAGAGTGGTTGGGTCTAATAAAACTCTTATCTAAAAGTTCTTGCAACTGTTTCTTTAATTCTTGTAATTCAACTGAAGCCATCTGGTAAGGAGCTTTTGAAATTGGGGCTGAGCCTTGTTCTAACTCGATACTAAACTCCAACTTTCTCTCTAGAGGTAAACCTGGTAGCTTATCAGGAAAAATATCTGGAAAATCTCGTACTATTGGGACATCTTGAACACCCAATATTTGAATATCACATTCATGTACCACATGAGCTAAATATCTCGTACACCCTTTTTTCAATAATTTTTGTGCTTTTACATTACTGATCATCATACTAGGCTGATAACCCTTTCCAAAATTGAAGTAATCCCCGTTGTCAAGTTGGAATCGAGCCTTTTTCTTTCTACAGTCAATTTCGACTCTATATCTTTCTAAGAAATCCATGCCCAAGATAACATCAAATCGGGCATATCAAAGACAATCAAGTCCACCTTTAACTCTCTCCCATGTATCACTACCTTCTGGTCTTTTAACATCTTATCAGTAATCACACTCCCCTCATTTGGCATCTCAATTCTAATGGAATGGGTAGATCTAATAGGCACTAAACCTACCCTTTCAATAACCCCTGGTGCAATAAAGGAGTGTATAGCTCCTGAATCAATCAATGCATATAAGGAAATAGAGTGGAAAAAGAGCTGACTAGTAACTGCAGATGGACTAGCCTCTGCTTGACTATGGATAGCTATATAGACCCGTGCATTAGTACCTCTCCCTGGTTGCACTGACGGAATTAGGCTTTGTTATGGCTGTATCTAAACTGGCACTTCGGTACTCTGGCAATCCTTTGCTATATGCCCTGACTATCGGCATCTATAATAGATCACCTATTTCTGCTGGTACCAACATTCCCCACTATGACGTCTCCCACAAATCTGACATTGGGGAATATTTTCTTTTCTAGGCTTCTTTTCACTTTTCCTGCCTTTTCTATTTATTGTTGACTGGAATTTTCTTTTTCCCCTATTGTTTCTGAAATTGGAGCCAATTGAACTACCTCCTGATGTTGTAACAGGTGCTGAAATAGTCGATGAAGTAGGAAAAGCTGACCAACTCGACATCACTGTCTGGGGTACTATCATTGATAGAGGTGTTGACATGGAAGGTGCATTCTTGGGTAGCTTATTAACATATACCTCTAACCTCAATGCTTTCTCCAATGCCTCTTTATAAGTTTGAAAAGATTGTGGTCCAGCTAGCACATGCAAGGCTATCTCCAGTCTAAGGCCCTGAAGAAATCTGTCTAGCCAGAGACTAGGTGTACTCACCATACCTGGAGCAAAACTAGATAAGACATCAAAACGGGTAGAATAATCCTTTACTGAACCGTCCCCCTACTGCAAAGAAATGAACTCTTGAACTTTGACTGCTACTACATCAGTTGTTCTGTATTGGGCCTCAAATGCCATTCTAAAGTCTTGCCAGGTCATTAGATCCACATTTTTGGTTTCTTTAACTAGGTCCCACCATACGCGGGCCTCTCTCCTCATCAAGAAACTGACATACCAAACTTTTTCTCTATCAGTCATAGGAAATAAATCCATAGTATTTTCTACCTGTTTGATCCATTCATCAGCCACTAAAGGATCTTTAGTACCTTTAAATTCAGGAGGGGTATGCTGACTAGGTAAGGAATAAATGGGCTCAAGTCGCCTTTGAGCTCCAATTTCTCCTCTCCCTTCATTCCTCATTTCATTTCTGATTTTTTCTATGACCTCCTCTCGAATCTCACTTCTAATCTCATCTCGAATGGCATCTCTAGCTATATTTTCAAGTGTGGGTCTATCTTGACTCTCAGTCAATACCTGATGGACTATATCTCTTATTTTTGTTAGCCCAAATCTTGAACCAACTAACGGGGTAGGGTTAGATGGTTCTCCCATCTCTCTCTGAATACCCCTTCCACGACCCTGTCCTCATCCTCGTCTTGTGGTACTCCTCATCTAATAACTGCATAAGTGTAATTATATAATATTCTATTATTTGAATACAAGTAAAGAAAACAACTTACTATAGTCGATTCTCAGGAATTGATCTGTAAGACATGAGGGGCACCTGTGTAATATTAGAATGCAAAACTATATATAAATATTATATTATATTACAACACATTCTATTATATCTTCCTTTAAGCGCCCAAAATCGCGCTCTGATAACAAAAATATAACCTCTCCTAACCATTAGGTGTGTTACAGAAAAATGGCAAGAGTTCCTCTATTTTAGAGGGCCTAGGGAATATTTTCTCTTTTTAATTATACCCTGTAACACTCCCAATTAATAATTTACACAAACCAATTATACCAATAGATTGGATTTTCATCACCTAATCTTAATAAATAAAATAAGTACATAATAATAACCATCATAAAAATTATCACCCACAGAAACTTTATAACCAATTTTCAAAACTAGTCATATATATATATATATTACATATACATCATAACATTTAAATCAACAAAATTATGGTGTCTTCTTTCCTTAGCCTCATGTCTCATTAGTGCTCCCCAGGAACTTTTGCTGTAACTCTTTACCTGTAAAATATTAAATTAAACGGAGTGAACAACTATGACTCAGTAAGAAAATCATACTCAACATTTAAAGCATTTTATACCAGTACTAATCTTTTTCATACTCAGCGTGTCTGAACTATTTAGAACAAAATAATTGACATAGAACACGTATTTAACACGTATCATATTTCTTTTCTTTCACACATTTATTCATTTCCTTACAGGCCTGAAACAAGCTTTGCGTTGATATATTACAGGCCCGTAACTCTTCCCGGATCAAAAATTATGGCCGTTCAAAGTTTGCTCATGCATAAACTTGGGCCTGAATCAAGTTAATCTCTCTATTGGCTCCTTCAAGCATCCAATCGTCCTTGAGTAAGCTGATCTTAGTCTCCAAGCCCTCCACGAGTCCAACTAAGACTTGTTGCATCTCTTAGCTCTACTCCTCGTAATTGGCCCAATCAGAATATGTAGCGGATCTTCTTGAGGGCTCGACGCGTCTACGATGCTTCTATTATCCCCTCCTTCTTGAAAAGGATTTGTCCTCAAATCTACATCATCAAAAGGAGATAAGTCAGAAACATTAAAAGTAGCACTTATATTATACTCACTTGGAAAATCCAATCTATAAGCATTATCATTGATCCGCTCGAGTACTTGAAATGGCCCATCACCTTTCGGATGCAACTTAGATCTATATTGGGATGAAAACCGTTCCTTCCACATGTGCACCCAAACCCAATCACCAGGTTGGAAGACCACCTTGTGCCTTCCTTTGTTAGCTTGTTTGACATATTGCTCAGTCCTCTTCTCAATATTTTGTCTAACTTTCTCATGAAGCTGTCGAACTAACTTTGCCTTCCTTTTGCCATCTAAACTGGTACGTTCCTTAACAGGCAAAGGTAACAAGTCCAAAGGTGTAAGTGGATTAAAACCATAAACAACTTCAAAAGGTGAATAACCAGTAGATGTATGCACCACTCTATTATATGCAAATTCTACATGTGGCAAGCTTTCCTCCCAAGTTCTCAAATTCTTTTCTAATACAGCACGCAATAACTGAGATAAAGTTCTATTAACTACCTCTGTTTGTCCATCTGTCTGTGGGTGACAAGTTGTAGAAAATAGTAGTTTAGTACCTAACTTACCCTACAATACCTTCCAGAAATAACTTAAGAACTTCACATCACGATCAGATACAATACTTCTTGGAACTCCATGCAAACGCATAATCTCCCTGAAAAACAAATCAATAATGTAAGTTACATCATCAGTTTTACGACATGGAATAAAGTGTGCCATTTTTGAAAATCTATCAACTACGACAAAAATTGAATCACTACCTTTCCTAGACCTAGGTAATCCTAAAACAAAGTCTATAGAAATGTCCTCTTATGGTACAAAAGGAATAGGTAAAGGTGTATATAAACCATGGGGTAAGATTCTAGACTTGGCTTGTTTACACTTAATACAACGAGTACCAACACGCTCTACATCTCGTTTCATATGTGGCCAAAAGAAATGCTCTTGTAGTACATCTAAAGTCTTAGCTATACTGAAATGACCCATTAATCCACCTCCATATGCTTCCCTTACAAGCAATTCACGTAAGGAACTCATAGGCACACATAATCTATTTTCACAAAATAAATAACCATCATGCCTATAAAATTTACCAAATGCAGTCTTTTCACAAGCTTCATAAATACTGGAAAAGTCAGAAGAATTCACATACAAATCCTTTATATACTCCAAACCAAGTAATTTAATATCTAAAGTCGAGATTAGAGTATACCTACGAGATAACGCATCTGCCATAACATTTTCCTTACCTTGTTTGTAATGAATGACATAAGAAAAAAATTTGATGTATTCAACCCACCTTGTGTGTCTCTTGTTCAACTTACCTTGTCCCTTTAAATGTTTTAGGGACTCATGATCTGTCCTGATGACGAACTCACGTGGCTAAAGGTAATGCTGCCACATCTCTAATACTCTCACCAAAACGTACAACTCCTTGTCATAAGTAGGGTACTTCAAAGCGGGTCTATTGAGCTTCTCACTGAAATACGCTATGGGTCTATTTTCCTACATCAAAATAGCTCCAATACCAATACCTGAAGCATCACACTCAAGCTCAAATGGTTTAGAAAAATCAGGTAGCGCAAGTAAAGGTGCAGAACTTAACTTATCCTTAATTAATGCAAATGCACGCTTTTGTTCCTCACCCCACCTAAATCCTACATTCTTTTTAATAACTTCAATTAGTGGTGCCGCTAGTGTACTAAAGTCCTTTACAAATCTCCTATAAAAACTAGCTAAACCATGGAAACTCCTAACCTCAGTCACAGAAGTAGGTGTTGGCCACTCTCAGATAGCCTTGACTTTTTCCTCATCTACCTTAATTTCGTTAGATGAAACCACAAATCCTAGGAACATAACTTGGTCAGTGCAAAAGGAACATTTCTTAAGATTACCAAATAACCTCTCTTTTCTAAGCATAAGCAACATATTATGAACATGTCCTATATGCTCATCTAGACTACGACTATAAATGAGAATATCATCAAAATAAACGATTACAAACTTGCCAATAAATGCACGTAAGACATGGTTTATTAATCTCATAAACGTACTAGGCGCATTAGTAAGCCCAAATGGCATTACCAACCATTCATATAGTCCATGCTTGGTTTTAAAAGCAGTTTTCCATTCATCACCCTCTTTCATCCTAATCTGATGATACCCACTTTTTAAATCAATTTTTGAAAAGATACAAGATCCATGCAACTCATCAAACATATCATCTAACCTAAGTATAGGATAGCGATACTTTACAGTGATTTTGTTGACGACTCGATAGTCAATGTACATTCTCCATGTCCCATCCTTCTTAGGCACTAAAATCACTGGTACGACACACGGACTCATGCTCTCTCTCACGTATCTCTTCTTCATCAACTCCTTCATTTGCCTTCGAAGCTCCTTTGTCTCATTGGGATTACTTTTATAGGCTGGTCGGTTGGGTATCGGTTCTCCAGGTATGAAGTCAATCTGGTGTTCGATCCCACAAATTAGAGGTAGTCCATCAGGAATCTCCTCAGGGAATACGTCTTCAAACTCCTGCAAAAGAGAAATAAACACACTAGGAAAAGAATTGTCAACATTAGTGAAAAATATAAAACTTTCCTTGTAAACTAACAATAATGGATATTGTTTAGTCACAAGGGCAGTCCACACATCACTCATCTTCCCATAAAATCTCCCATTTTTTTGCTCTTTGTTTTCTCTCTTGTTTTTTCTCTCATGGCCGAATTGCTCACCCTCTTTTTCCTCTCCCCTCTTTTCGGCCTTACTTTTTCTTCGCTCATCTTCATTCACATTTTCTCTCTTTTTGTTTTCACTCTCATTTTCTTTTCTCTCTTCTTTCATCTTTCTTCTCCTCATTTGATCCTCAAAAACTTGCTTTGGTGACAATGGTACAAGTGTGATGAGTTTATGGCTCATTATGAAAGAGTATCTATTCTTAAATCCATCATGTGTCACTTTTCTATCATATTGCCATGGTCTCCCTAGCAAGATGTGTCCAACATGCATGGGTACTATATCACATAACACCTCATCTTGATACCTACCCACAGACAAAGCCATCACTACTTGTTTGTTCACCCTAATTTCTCTATAGTCATTCAACCATTGAAGCTTATGAGGTCTAGGGTGTTTGATTGTGGTTAAACTAAGTTTTTCTATAAGTTCGGTACTGGCTACATTCGTGCAACTACCCCCATCTATAATTAAAGTACACATCTTACCCTTCACATGACATCTAGTATGGAAAATATTCTCTCTTTGGTCGTCATTTTCTTCTTTATAGTGTAAACTCAAAGCTCTCCTAGACACTAATACCTCACCCTCTATTGCATACTCCAACTCTACATCATTAGCATCCTCTATTGGTGGCATAGACTCATCACTAGACTCTTCCTCTGTCTCATATTCACCATCCTCTCTCAACATCATGGTTCTTTTGTTAGGACATTGGGAAGCTATGTGACCTCTACCCAAACACTTAAAACATTTTATCTCACTGTTCCTCTTTGATGGTTCGAGTTTAATATTAGACTTTTCTTGGCTAGACTCCTCTTCCTTAGGTTTAGAGTACCCAGTTTTTGTCTTAAAAGGTGGCCTATCATCTCTCTTTGACACACTCGGTTTTCCAAAACTAGAATAGGAAACTACATCCCTTTTACCCTTACGCTGTAATTGTCTTTCTACCTTCATCACCATATGTACCAAATCCTCTAGCTCTACATAGTGTTGGAGCTCTACAACATTTGCTATTTCCCTATTCAACCTATTTAAAAATCTAGCCATAGTGGTTTCCCTATCTTCCTCTATATTAGCCCTAATCATAGCTATCTTTATCTCCTTGTGATAGTCCTCCATACTCTTGGTCCCTTGCCTAAGCCCCTGTAACTTCTGAAGTAAATCCCTATAGTAGTGACTAGGAACAAAGCGCTGCCTCATTACACTCTTCATATCGTCCTAAGTATCTATGGGTCTACCTAAGCTCCTACGTCTACTTTTCAACAACTGGTCCCACCAAATGCTAGCATAATCAGTGAATTCTACAACAGCCAACTTCACCTTTTTCTCCTCGGAATACCTATATATATCAAAAACCTGATCTACTTTTCGCTCCTAATCTAAGTAGGCTTCCAGATCGTTTCTACCCTGAAAAGGTGAAATTTTCATCTTAATGCTACTAAGGTTGCTATCACTCTGCCTACCGTCTCTATACATATTATTTCTATGACTTCGATGTCCTCCTTTACTCCTTATATTATTCAACCTATCACTTATTCCATCATCCTCACTGTCGATAACTATTTTATCCTCATCCCTCACTACTGGTGTTTTTCTCCTACCTTTAGTTGTACTACTTTCCCCTCTATCACTTTGTTACTGCTCTAATTTGTCCAATCTATCATTAACACTCCCTATTACATTAAAAAGTCGCTCAAACTATTGTTGGATTGCTTGCAATGTCCTCGGTTTTACCCGAATCTTCTACCATGTTATAATTTAGAAAACAAAATGTGTTTGTGAACAGTAATCCTCACACGCTCCCTCACGTGTTTGCACTCGCGCTCGTGTTTTCACTCTAATGTTCTCACCACTCTCTAATCAAAAGGATACTTGTGACAAATGACCATCAGTCAATCTAGGTTATGTTACGATTATCGACAACTAAAATAAAGAGACTAAGATTCAAGAAGAAAAAAAATTTTTAGAATCGGAAAAAAAAAAAGACACAATTTCAAGAATGAATAGTCAAGGGAAAGAAATTCAAAAGAGATGACAAGAATAAAGGTTATCAAATTCAAAAGAGGTAAGTGTGCTAACTTTCTCCTTGATCTCTCTTCTTTTTTTCTTTTTTTTACGTTTTTTTTGCTCCTTTTTTTGTATCTTTTTTCTTTTCTTTTTTTTTTATGCTACATGGCCGAAAATAGGAAAGAAAATAACTTCTTTAGATCACACAAATCCCCTCCTAAAAAAAATTCCAAGCAATTAACGGAATAACCAAGGTTTAATCCCCTAATTTATGACTATCAAAATTTTCAAGGAAAAATTAAATTTTTAGGAACAAATCAAGAACTCAATCTCCCAACGTAGGTAATTACAATGCTTCTCCTAAAGATTAAAGGAAACAAGGCAATCTTAATCCAAGATTATTCTCCCCAAATTCAAAATCCCACTTTTTCCCTTTTCTTTTTTGCTACTATTTTTTTTTTTTTTACAATCAAGGCAATTTAAACCAAGACAATCAAACAATAATTTCCACCAAGAACTACCCTTGCACTTTTGGCAACAACAAAATCTTTCCCAAGAGGTCAAGAATCCCACACAAAGCCAATCCCTAATTCACTCCCCAAAGGATATATATTTTCGGCCTCAACAATATATTTATTTCGTTTTTTTCTTTTTTTTTTGGATCAATCAAGAAGACAATTAGACACCCACACAACCTAGAATTTGACTATTCCAAGGTTAATCACAAATTCAAGAATTTGATGGAAATAAGGACACCAAAACACAATCAAGAATTCAAGAATTTGATGGAAACAAGGACACCAAAACACAATAAAAAAAATGAAAACGAAATCACCAAGAGAACGAAATCATGACTAATGACAAAGAGAATTCCTACTCGAAAACACAAGAAAAGACAGATACGGAACCTGATTCGACTCGGCTCTGATACCAACTGATGCGAACCTTGACGATTTGTCGCAAGACCCAACACTCAAGAAGATATTTTCCTAGGATTGAATCAGTTTCGTCACGTAATTAAACCTTGACTCGAATCAATATGGAATCGAACGAACCTTGGTATTGAGAATGGTGAACGCCATAAGACAAGCTTGATAAGTTCAAAGATTGTAAACTCAATAGTAAGCAATCTATTTGTGAAAAATCAGCCAAAAAGTTTCATTCATCATGAAATGTTTTGTTTTTATAGTACAATGCCAACTTAACCCTAACTACCCATGACCCAATGGACTTCCAAACTTCCCAAGCCCATTACCTAAGTAACTACCCAAAGCACTAATTAAATTAAAAGAAAAGATGTCACTTGGGCTCAATAAAGTCTAGCCCAATCACAAACAAGATCAAAATCATAAAACTGAAAATCCTAAATTTGGGTAAACAAAAAAAAACTATGAAAACTTGGGCCTCCAACTTGAGTTCAACCAGAAAACCTCTAGGTTGTGGTTATAGAGCTCAAAACAAGCTTCGCGTTGATATATTATAGGCCCCGTAACGCTTCCCAGATCAAAAGTTATGGCCGTTCAAAGTTTGCTCGCGCATAAACTTGGGCCTGAATCAAGTTGATCTCTCTGTTGGCTCCTTCAAGCATCCAATCATCCTTGAGTGAGCTGATCTTAGTCTCCAAGCCCTCCATGAGTCCAACTAAGGCTTGTTGCATCTTCTTAGCTCTGCTCCTCGTAATTGGCCCAACTAGAATATGTAGCAGATCTTTTTGAGGGCTCGATGTGTCTACGATGCCTCTATCAATGTTGCTTAATTATGTGCATGATATACATATAAGAACTCTTACATTAATCCATGTTGTATATATGTATATTAATATAGAGAAATTAATTTGATGCATGAGATATATGTAAATGTATGAGAAAATAATATGAAACTTGATAAAGATTGAAAAGAATGAGGAAAAATAATGAATATGCATATTTCATACTATGGTTATACATGAGGAATCTAGCATATGTATGTTTTCATATATATAAAGAAAGAGGAAAAACGTTTCCTAAGTTATGCATGTTCTTAGGAAATGGAAAACAAATGTTTTTAGTTTTACAATGACTCACATGTTATAGGAAAGTAGAAAGCATGTTAAAAAAAAAAAAATCCTCACACGCGAGCTATACTGTGTGGACAACAAAGAAGATGTCAGCTATACTGTGTGGACAACAAAGAAAAATAGTGAAATGTAGGTAAAATCTGTGAGATTAGAGGATTGTACCTCTTATAGTGACTGCAAGTATTGTCATATATAATCTAAACCAGTCAATAAAAATATTTGATAAACAAAAAAAGAATTAACAAATGTTTTATGAAAGTCATTTGCATTAGAATTAGGCATGTAAGCCTATGTAGCTGATAAAGAGTTAAGAAAGATGTACAATCAAAAAATGGAAAAGTCATGACACTCATACATGTATAAATCATACTTGTATAGTAAAGAAAAGAATAAATATATGAATGAAGAGAATTATGATATATGATTAATGTGTGTTCCATGTTAATTATCTTGTATGTGACTAGTGTTGACACGTTGAGTATGGAAAAAATTGATACTAGTATAAAATACTTTGAGTATTTATAATGATTTTCTTACTGAGTCGTGGTCATTTACTCCATATAATTTAATATTTTACTGGTAAAAAGTTGCAGCAGAGGTTCTCGAGGAGCACTAGCGAGACATGAGTCAGAGGGAGGAAGACACCATATTTTTGTCGATTTATATGTTTTGGATGTATATGTGAATATATGTGTACATATACTTGATATAGATATTGGTGAATATGTATATATATTTTGGTTCCTATATGTATATATGTGGGTATTAGATTGACATGCGTATACATCTATATAGTGGTTAGTATACATACATACATACATATATACATACATACATATATATATATATTGTTAGAATTGGTTATAAGATTCTTGTGGGTGGTAAATTTTTTGATAATGACGATTATTTAATTATTTTGTTAATTATGATTAAGTTGATAAAAATTCAGTCGATTGGTAGAATTAGTTTGTGTGAATTATTAATTGGGAGTGTTATAAGTCATAATAAAAATTCCCTAGACCCTATAAAATAGAGGAACTCTTATCATTTTTCTGTAACACATATATTGGTTAGGAAAGGTTACAAATCCAAATGAATAAAACCACTATTATTTCGCTATAGATTGAATTAAAATATTTTAAGGGAATTAAAATGAAGAAATTTGGGGGAAAAGGGAATTAAAAATACTAATGGTATCAACTATAAAAATTGGCTATTTTCAAAGATTTTTCTTGTTCTTTAATAATTATGTGATAAATGAAGAATTTCAAATTGGGGTTGTAGAACTAAATATTATTAATAAAATGATGTCCAATATATAAATTACAAGAGAATCTAAATCTTAGTTTAAACAGAAATCTGAATCCTATGAGGATTTATAATCCTATGAATACACACAAACTCAGGTTCATCCGTAAAATCGGCATCTAGAATAGCAAGCCCTACTATAGCAAAAGAGTCAAAGATGGACTTGGCATTAATGAGATAATCAACCATTGTCTGATCAAAAGCTTTTCAAAGAGTGCACAATTTGTAATGGAAGGAGTAAAGATGAATCCTAGAAATTGGATTCAGATGTTGATCAAGCAGAGACATGCTTTAGCAACAATAGCACATGGCAAGAAGAAAGATTAAACAATTGTAGGCAATACGGTTTATTTAGTCCAAATCAATACTAATATGTCGTCTCGTAACCAATGTGAATAAGCTGGATTAGAAGAGACATCATGAGGGAATGATGGTAGGGGACATGTTCTCTGACAATCCAATGTTGTAAATCATGAATGGCAAACGTATTGAGGAATGGAGACTTCCATGTGTGATATGTATCATGTACAATAAACGATTAAAAATAACTACCAATATTAACCATTGTAGGGAGTGGGGCCAAGAAGCCAATAATAGCAAAAGAAACCTTTCTTAAAAGATGATACGATGACAAAGAAATAGTCACCATGGATAAACCAAGAATTGAGGTGAGGGAAGAAATGGTTGGTAATGAGAAACCAAAGAGAGGACTACCAAGATGCACTTGAACCAGAGGTATTCTCAAATCAGCCATAAAGATCGTGATCAAACAACTAAGAAAGGTAGTCAGTGAAGAGATCGCAATAAGAGAAGAGATTGCAAGAAGGAAACCTATCCACAGAAGGAGAGAAATGTCAGATTGGAGAGGAAAAGAACCGACAATAAGAGTAGAAAGAGAGAAACTCAATCTCGATGTGACGCTTGTGAAGGACAGAATGGTATTGTGTGGTAGGAGAGAAAGAACGACATGAACATGTTGAAAAAAAGACAGTTCATTAGAAAGAAAGGCTACACTAATATTGGAGGGAAAAAGAGGTTCGGTCCTGAGTAGAGGAATCGACCAAAGATGGAGGAGAAGATCACCATAATAAGAAGCAATAACTGGAGAACAAATTAAAGTTAGCACTAGTAAGATTTCATAACCTTGGGGTGGCAGCCATGCAAGAAAAAAAATAGGGCATGAGCTAAAATTGTCCAAGTGATAAAAGGAAACCCTAGAATTTGGAAGGTAAATTGCAGTTATTTTTAACTAGAAAAAAATATTTTTAGGAGGAAAAGTTAAATTTAAAATTGCAAAAACACTAGAGGATATTAGTTGCTTTGATATATGAAGAATTTTGAATTGGGGTTGTAAAACAAAATAAGCCAAAGGACTATTTCCCACCCAAGTTTTGGTGAAAAGACAAATATATTCTCGTGGTAAATGAAAAGCCTAAATACCCACTCAAGTTTTAGTCTGTTGCCATACACCAAAGAATTTTCTATTAGAGTTAAGTGGTAAAATCATCATTTTACCAATAATATAAAAATAATTAAAGTTATATCTCATTTTTCTCTCTTGATTTGGAAAACTAACAATTTCCCCCAAAATTAAGTTTTGAAAAATTCATTTCTCTTCCTAGGATATCAAACCTAAAATCTGACTACTTCCTCTAATGAATGACAACCCTATCCTCTCTTAAAGAAGGATGATGAGCGTTGTCTAGATCTAGAACAAGCTTTATCCAAATCTAAATGACGCTTCTTAGATGACATGCATTGTCCAACAAAGGATGACGCTTCATCATTTAGCAAAAGACCATGAGTGTCATCCAACACAGTTTGGGGTGAAGTTGCTTACAGTCATTAATAGCCGAAGCGGTGAAGAAAAAAAACTATGGAGTTGGGGAGGAAACCACTTTTCAAAGTTAAGACCTATGGTGAAATGTTAATTTTCAAAACCTAAGGGGGAAAATAAGATAAAATTATATATTTTTTAATATTATTGTTAAATGAGGGTTTTGCCCTTATATTTAATGACAATTTCAATGGAAATTTAGGGGTAGGTGGGTGTTTAGATTTTTCATCTACTGTAGGTATCTTTTTAAGATTAGGTTAAAACTTTGGTAGGAAATAGTCTTTTGGCCAACTGAATATTATTGGTCAAATATGTATAATATACAATTTTAGAAAAGAAACTCAATCCTAGTTTAGATAGAAATCTAAATCCTATGAGGATTCATTATCCTACAAATACATACAAACTCAGATATCCAAAACAGGAACTTTATTTAACAATAAAGAAACACGAGTAGGTATGATGCGAACCTTGATGATTTGATGCAAGACCCAACACTCAAGAAGATATTTTCTTAAGATTGAATCAGTTTTGTCACGTAATTAAACCTTGACCCGAATCAATATGGAATCGAGCAAACCTTGGTATTATGAATGGTGAACGCCATAAGACGAAGCTTGATAAGTTCAAAGAATGTAAACTCAACAGTAAGTAATCTATTTGTGAAAGTCGGCCAAAAAACTGCATTCATCATGAAATGTTTTGTTTTTATAGTACAATGCCAACTTAACTCTAAACTACCCATGACCTAATGGACTTCCAAACCTCCCAAGCCCATTACCTAAGTAACTACCCAAAGCACTAATTAAATTAAAACAAAATACGTCACTTGGGCTCAACAAAGTCTAGCCCGATCACAAACAAGATCAAAAATATAAAACTGAAAATCCTAAATTTAGGTAAACAAAAAACTGTGAAATATAGACTGAAACGATGTTATTTAGGCCTCTAAATTGGGTGCAACTAGAGAAGTAGCTTGTCATTATAGAGCTCGAAAAAAGCTTCGCGTTGATATATTACAAGCCCTATAACTCCTCTCAGATAAAAAGTTATGGTCATTTAAAGTTTATTCGTGCATAAGCTTGGGCCTGAATCAAGTTGACCTCTCTGTTGGCTTCTTCAACATCCAATCGTCCTTGAGTGAGCTGATGAGTCCAACTAAGGCTTGTTGCATCTTCTTACCTCTGCTCCTCGTAATTGGCCCAATCGGAATATGTAGCAGATCTTCTTGATGGCTCGATGCACCTACAATGCCTCTATCAAGGTAGTCTTGAATTAAAGCAGCGTTGATCGGTTTGCTGGATGGAAAGCATGCACTTAGACAAAACAAAAAAAATTAAATTCTAGGTCAACAACATGAAAAAAAAATTTCATCAAAGGTATGTATTTAATATTTGCCAGACTCTTATATCTTGAATAAAGGGATGCAAAAAGTGAAAAGTTGTCTAAATTTTCATAGAATTAAATCACCCTCTCTTCGATTGAAGTTAATACATGTTGATATGATGCAAACTTATTGCTAATTGATAGGTGATACATTGTTTTGAAGAAATTACATGAATGACCTATGCGGATAATCCTTAGAGAGAGTGAAACTCGTTTATTGGGTGAATAAACCTCTAAATCAAATGCAAAACAATATGGTTTACCCCCTAAATCACATGCAAGACATTAGCAATTTTGACTTACGTGGCAAACCAATCATTCTCAATTAGCCTTGTGTATAGAAGCAAATTTTAGGACACACACCAAATAGCTACAAGCAGTGAAGTAATTAGTTTATAAAATCATCAATCCTCTAAACTAGCCAAAAGAAGAATCTTTTACACAAATGTAGAAAATAAGAAGAGCTAAAAAAGTTTTATTTCATTAATAATCTGTTAAGCAATAAACCTTACAACCCTTAAGATATTCTATCACATGTATGTCTTGAGATCAAATCTCAATTACATCAAGAAAATATTTGAAAACTAGAAGATGAACAACAACATATAATAAATGAAAATTTGACATTATAAAGTATCAAATAACTCTATGATTATTAGGGTTCATAGATTTCAGAGGCAGATTAAGAAATTAGAGATCTAGTTTATTCTACACACTATTTGACCTCCTCGTCATTCTCTTACTTTTTATTGCTTTTGACAAATACGAACCCATTGCTTCAAGATCCTTTTTAATTTCATCTCTAGTGAGTGAAATAGAAAAAAATGGGTAGTTCTTCTTCTCTAACTTAAAATTTATTCTAACTAGGGTTTCATCTGTTACCTTTTTATTTCCCTTTATCTTGGTTTTTGATCGATTTCCACCTTCAAAAGCCCTTGATTTCTTCCTGAATACTCAATCTTTCTAGATTTTACTTCAGTTTCCTTAGCTCTAAGGATTTTCACCGATTTTGTAACTCCATCAATTTCATTAGTCTTCTTCTTTCTTTCTAAAGCCAACTTTCTAACTGCTAGTTTATTCTTTGAAATCTAAACTTTTTGGAAACCATAGCCTGTGATATGAGAACAAGAACCATGGAAGCATAATAGCCATGGAAGTCTTGATGAATGCATAAGCCACCCACGTGGAGGAGAGATTATTTACAAATATTGGTAAGACCACTTGAGTAAGAGGAAGAGGTTGAGAAAGTAGGTACACAGAATAACAAATTTAGGAAGTAGGACACTAGAGCAAAGATAAGGACGTTGTATAGCAAGGACAATAGAATTAATCAACTGTACGAAATATGTAAGTGAAACATGAGAGAATTGGTTACCTGTAAGGGCCATTTTGTCTTTTTTTTCCTTTAACTAAATTATAAGATTATAGTCACCATACTTTCTATATATGGAATGTAGATAAAATGAATGAAAAGGAGGAGAATTTTTAGCTTATTTTCTTTCTTTGTTTTAGGGTTAAGTGCATCCTCGAATTACACTAATTATTCTCTATTTTATATACTACACGACTTGCTTTTTTTTTTTTTACAGTTATTATTTGGTACTCTTGTTCTCTTACCCTTTTAACGAACTCGTGGTTGAAGGGGCACGCTCAAATCACAAAATGTGGGAGGAATGCATGACTAACCTTACTAATCAGGAAGAGCATATTAACACTCAATTCTCCAATATAAGCAACATTCTAAAGGAGATAACCATGAAACTTCATTCTCTTGAAACTTGTTTAGAGCAACAAGCCATACCCCAAGTCCATTTTCCTGGGGAGACCTCGATGAATCATGAAGACCCCTCCAAAGTTGTTTTTGTCAAGGTTACTAACATTGGATTCCAACTCAAACCAGTGTGCTTAGATGTCCCACACTTTAATGGTGCCGACCCTTACGATTGGATATTCAAGGCTCAAGAATTTTTCGATTACCACAATATATCGGAAGCTCAATGACTAACCATCCTTTCCTTTCATATGGATGGTATTGCATTAAGTTGGTCTTAGTGGATGAAGTGTAATAACTAGCTTTGCTCTTTGTCCTAGTTTTTGCACACCTTGATAGTTCATTTTGGACCTTCAAAATCTCGTGATTTATAAGGTGAACTTTCTAAGTTGAAACAAACATCCACAGTTACCAATTTTCAGTCTCAATTTGAATCCTTGCAAATCAAATCACTAGTGTTTCAAAATCCTTTCTAAGTTCGAGCTGATATTTGATAGGAGGTGAAAGCTCTCCAACCTACCAATTTCATCTAGGCTGTTAATTTTGCTAAACTCATGGAAGATAAACTAAATGATGGCAATTTTCATCTTTCAAGCATATGCCTTCCCTATTAGCACCCATTAAACCACATTTACTCTTACAAACACCACCTTAGCCATTAATTACTACCTCTAACACTAGTTGACCTTCCTTCAAACCAATTAAATGACTCTTACTAGAAAAAAAGATGGAACATCGTAAAAAGGGTCTTTATTTCAATTGCAATGAAAAATTTCATCAAAGGAATATTTGTAAGCCAAAACTGTTTGTTTTACTATTGACAGATGAAGACAATGTGGACAACACAGTAGCTTAACAACCATTATCCCTTGAAGATCCTTGTGCATCTCTCTAGTAGGATAATGACTTTATAGTTAAAATTAGTCTTTATGCTCTTACTGGACAACTTTCTCCTCGCACTCTTCGCCTCTCTGGTTAACTCAATAGCTATGACATCCAAGTTTTGATCAACATAGGTTCCACTCATAACTTCATCCAAAAACAATTGGTTTACCATTTGGAACTACCCATCACCCCTTCCAAGCCTTTTTAAGTCATGGGAGGAAATGGTGCCTCTTTGACTTGTACTTCTTGTTGCCATCAATTGCTAGTGAAGATTCAGAACCAACCTTTCTACATTGATTTCTATATGTTACCTTTGCAAAGTGCTAATCTTGTTCTTAGAGTCTAATGGTCAGAATTGTTTGGTTTAGTGACTATTAACTTCAAAGACCTCATAATGGAATTTATGTGGGAAAACAAGAAAATCATCTTTCGAAGAGATTCTACTATCACTACCACACAAATTTAGTTTAATCAATTAAAGCATCTCACTATTTCACATTTAATAGCTTATTGCTATCAATTAATTACCTTAAATTCTCTAGATAAGTCATCCTTTATTTCATCTTTTAACTTACTAATTGAGGTCGAATCTATTCTCACAACCTACAAATCATTCTTTGACACCCTTACACATTTACCACCAGTTCATGACACAGACCATCACATTCACCTCTAACCAGATGCCAACCCCATCCATGTTACCTGTATCATTATCCTCATTTTTAAAAGGCTGAGAGTGAAAGACTCATTTAAGAGATACTTGTTACAAGACTAATTCACCTAAGCAAGAGCCCTTACTCATTTTCATGTTACTTGTAAAAAAGAAAGACAGTACTTTGCATTTTTGTGTTGATTATCATGCCTTGAATTAGATAACCATTCCACGTTGTTTTCTAATTTCCACAATTGATGAATTACTTTATGAACTTTTCGATGCCACTATTTTCTCTAAAATTGATCCTCGAGCAAGCTATCATCATATTCGTATGGCTCCTAAAGACATTCATAAGATTGCCTTCCATACCTATGAAGGTTATTACGAATCCGTAGTCATGCAATTTGGTTTCTCCAATGCGCCTTCAACCTTCCAAAGTGCCATGAACTCTTTATTATGGCTTTATTCATCTTTGTTTTTTTGACAACATTATTATCTATAGTAAAGATTGAGCTACTTATGTCAACCATCTTTAAATAGTTTTGCACTGCTGGTGTTCTAACTTTCTTTATGCTAAAATGGATAAATGTTATTTTGCTAAGCCTCAAATGGAGTATCTTGTACCAGTGGCTGCTAAAATACAACCCATGCTTAAATGGAAGTCCCTTAGTAATCAAAAACAACTCAGCGGATTCCTTGGTCTTATTGGTTCTTATTGCAAGTTTGTGCCTCATTATGCCTTCATTGTAGCTCCTCTCACAACACCTTTCCAAAAAGACTCTTTCTATTGGTCCGACGATGCCAAACATGCCTTTTAAACCATGAAGAAAGTCATGACCTATGTACTAGAACTTTTATTACCTGATTTCACATAACCATTCATTGTCAAGGCTAATGCCTCCAACATAGGCATTGGGGTAGTATTCATTCACTCCAACCATCCAATTCCTTACTTCAGCAAAAAATTAACTCCAAAGATACAAAAAGTGTCCGCCTATGTGCAAGAACTTTTTACTATAACTAAAGAAGTTGGGAAATGGCATCAATATATCTTAGGGTTTCATTTTATTGTTTGCACTGATCAGCAAAGTATTCAAGGGTTGATGAAGCAATTGATACAAACTCTAGAGCAACAACGTTTCTTAGTGAAACTTCTTGGCTATGACTTTGACATTGAATGTAATCTTGGGAAAAGCAATAGAATTGTCAATGCACTCTCCTGACAAGATGAGGTTAATGATGTCCCTGAGTTTAATCCATCTTTTTGTACTTTCTTTGCTATCTCAAAGGTGCTAAGTAAATTAATCAAGACTATTCGAGATGAAACCAGTCAATTTGATGAGTTAAAATCATTAGCCTCTAAAATCAATAATGACCATCATGCGTATGCTAATTTTCAAAAGAAAAATGGCCTCATATTTTTTTTTTGGTAAGTAATAATAATTTTATACCAAGGAAAGGATGTACAAGTGCTTATCTAGGACAAATCCCTAGATTTAAGCTAAACACAAGCATACCTAAGACAAGCCCCTAGGTTATGCCGAAACTAACAGAAAAGCTTAAAAGATCAAACAATGGAACATAGAATCCAAAGATACATCACAATACAAATACTCTAAATGGAGCACCATATTATGTCTAATCAAATATTGCATGAGAGATACCCCACTTGTTTGCAATTGACACATTTTCACTAGACTTATTCACTTTTTTCAAACTATTTACCCTTACTCTAACACAATCTTTGATAAGCATTGAGACTCTCTCCTTTGGTAATCTACTTCTTCCAAAGCAAATATCATTCCTAACCTTCCATATGTGGTAGACGGTTGCACTAAAACACACCTTACTCAAGATATTCTTGAAATTGTCCTCCTTCCATTTGTTAGTCAATTCCACAGTCAAGGAGGTCCACAGCATAAGATTGATATGTTGATGACTCAGGTTAAGCACTTCATTCCAGATTTAGAAGCTAAATGCACACCTAAAAAAGAGATGATCCATGCATTCCGATTCCTCATTGCACAAAGGACAAGCATTGTGGGAGATAAGGCCAATTCTAACTAATTTATCCCTTGTCATAAGTTTGCCTCTAATACCCAACCAAACAATGAATGAGTGTCTTAGAAAGTGTCGTTTGAACCAAATAAGCTAATGCCAAGTAACATTTTCCTTCCTATCCCAAATTACTTCCCAAGCCGATTTGATGGAAAAAATTCCATTAGATTTGGGGGACCAAATTAAGGAGTCCACTCCACTCAAAGGGCAGCAACGGAGAGCATCCTTAATCTCCAAAAGGTGACATGAAAATGGCCTCATATTCTTCAATGGATGGATAGTTTTGAGTCAGAATTCCTGGGTTAAAACATAAAAAATGCAAGAGCTCCATTATTCCTTAATCAGTGGGCACTACTATCCTCTGTATGAAGCTCATAACCTAATTCTATTAGCCTTATATGAAGTCCAATGTTATTCACTTCGTTTGTACATGCCCTATTTGTCAACAAACAAAATATCAACCACTACGTCTTAGTCTTCTCCAACCTTTACTAGTACCAACAGTAATTTGGAAGAATTGTCTATGAATTTTATTGTTAGGTTACCACCATCCAAGGGATACACTACACTTTTCATTATTATCGATCGCCTATCGAAGTATGCCCATTTCCATGCCTTGCTAACATCATTTACTGCTACTAAAGTTTTTTTTTTGGTAACCTTTTTTTTTTTTGGTAACCAAAACGACGTCATGAAATTACTGCTACTAAAGTTGATGTTGTGTTCATTGATATGGTTTGTCATCTCTATGAAATACCAAAGGCAATAGTTTATGATCGTGATCTGATTGATATTCATGAGTAATTTTTGGCATGAATTGTTTTATCTCAGTGGTACTAAACTCCAATTTAGTAGTTCATACCACCCACAAACTGATAGTCAATCTAAGGTGATGAATCAAGGCTTGGAATAATATTTATGATGTTTTGCAATGGACAACCCTAACCACTGGGTTCGTTTTCTACCTTGGGCAGAATATTCATATAACACTTCATATCACTCTTCCATTAGGTTTACTTCATTTCAAATTGTGTATGGTCATTTGCCTTTTACTTTTTCCCCTTTTGAGTTGAGCAATACTATTGTTTAGGTAGTTGAGCAACATCTCCTTTAACGAGATGCCATCTTGCATAAGCTCAAACATAACTTAGACTACACCCGAAATTGCATGAAATAAATGGCTGACAATCATCGATGGGAATTACAATTTTGAGTAGGTGATCTAGTTTTGGTTAAGTTATAGCTATATTGACAATCTTCTTTTGCCCAACAACCATATTACAAGCTAAATCATCATTACTATGGTCCTTTTTTGAATGTGGCCAAACTAGGGTCAGTTGCTTATAAACTCGATCTCCCAACCACTTTTAAGATTCATCCAATTTTTCATGTATTGCTCCTCTGACCCTTTCATCAAGATTTGAAACTTCATTCTACAACTCTACTAGTTACATCTGTAGACAATCATCCTTTAGTTCGTCCCTTGGCTATCTTGCAAACTCGTATCATCAAGAAAAATTCTAAAGACATCACTTAACTACTTGTGCAATGGTAAAGTTTGCCACTAGAAAATACTTAATGGATTACCTTAGATGAATTTCACTCCACATTTTCACCTTAAGGACAAGGTGGTGCTAGAAGGAATAGAGAATGTGATGGAGGCATCGTAGGCACATTGAGCCATTAAGGAGATCCGCTACATATGTCGGTTGGGCCAATTACGAGGAGCAGAGCTAAGAAGATGCAAGAAGCCTTAGTTGGACTCGTGGAGCGCTTGGAGACTAAGATTAGCTCACTCAAGGAAGATTGGATGCTTGAAGGAGCCAACAGAGAGGTCAACTTAATTCAAGCCTAAGCTTATGCGCGAACAGATTTTGAACGGCCATAACTTTTGATCTAGGAGGAGTTACGGGGCCTATAATATATCAACACGAAGCTTTTTTTGAGCTCTATAACCATAACTTACTTTGCCGATTGCACCTAATTTGGAGGCCCAAATAACATCATATAAGTCCGTATTTTATAGTTTTTTGTTTATCCAAATTTAGGATTTTCAGTTTTATAATTTTGATCTTGTTTGTGATCAAGCTAGACTTTATTGAGCCCAAGTGACATATTTTCTTTTAATTTAATTAGTGCTTTGGGTAGTTACTTAGGTAATGGGCTTTGGGAATTTTGGAAGTCCATTGGGTCATTGATAGTTTAGGGTTAAGTTGTCATTGTACTATAAAAACAAAATATTGTCATGATGAAAAAAACTTTTTTGGTCGACTTTTCACAAATAGATTGCTTACTGTTGAGTTTACAATCTTTAAACTTATCAAGCTTGTCTTGTGGCGTTCATCATTCTCAATACCAAGGTTCGTTCGATTCCATATCGATACGGGTCAAGATTTAATTACATGATGAAACCGATTCAATCCTGGAAAAATATCTTCTTGAGTGTTGGGTCTTACATCAAATCGTCAAGGTTCGCATCAGTTGATATCAGAGCCAAGTCAAATCAGGTTCTGTATCTATCTTTTCTTGTGTTTTTGATTAGGAATTCTCTTTTTCATTAGTCGTGATTTTGTTCTCTTGGTGATTTCATTTTCGTTTTTTTGATTGTGTTTTGGTGTCTAATTGTCTTCTTGATTGATAGAAAAAAAAAACAAAAAAAAAGAAAAAAATGAATATATATATATATATATATATATTGTTTAAGGCTGAAAGTAATTTAAATTGAGGGTGGCATGATTTTTTATCTAGATTCAAACAAACCTTTGGGGAGTGAATTAGGGATTAGCTTTGTGTGAGATTCTTGACCTCTTGGGAAAGATTTTGTTGTTGTTGAAAGTGCAAGGGTAGTTCTTGGTGGAAATTATTATTTGATTGCCTTGATTGTCAAAAAAAAAAAAAGAAAAGAAAAAAAACAAAACCAAAAAAAAAAGTGGGAAAGTGAGGATTCCGAAATTGGGGAGAATAATCTTGGATTAGGATTGCCTTGTTTCTTGTAATCCTTAGGAGAAGCATTGTAATTACCTAAGTTAGGAGATTGAGTTCATGATTTGTTCCTAAAAATTTAAATTTTCCTTGAAAATTTTGGTATTCCTAAATTAGGGGATTAGACCTTGGGTATTCCTTTAATTGCTTTGAATTTTTTTAGGAGGGGATTTTGTGTGATCTAAAGAAGATATTTTCTTTCTTATTTTCGGCCAAGTAGCTTAAAAAAAAAAAAAGTTAAAAAAAGAGAAAAAAAAGCAAAAAAAAAAAACGTAAAAAAGAAAAAGAGAGAGATCAAGGAGAAAGTTAGCACACTTACCTCCTTTGAATTTGATTTCCTTTATTCTTGTCATCTATTTTGAATTTCTTTCCCTTGACTATTTATTCTTATAATTGTCTTCATTTTTTTTTTATTCTGAAAATTTTCTTTCTTCTTGAATCTTAGTCTCTTTATTTTAGTAGTCGGTAATCGTAACATAACCTAGGTTGACTGGTGGTCGTTTGTCACAAGTACCGTTTTTTTTTTTTGGTAAGTAATAATAATTTTATACCAAAGAAGGAATGTACAAATGCCTATCTAGGACAAAACCCCTAGATTAAGCTTAAACACAAGCACACCTAGGACAAGCCCCTAGGTTATGTCGAAACAACATGAAGCTCAAAACATTCAAACAATGGAACAAAGAGATCCAAAGATACATCACAAACACAAGTACTAAAGGGAGCAAACTGTCCTAAAGCTACACAACCAAACAAAATACTCAAGAAATCTAGATACAAGAAACACAAGGCATAACTCTTTACAATATTCGGAACTCAAAGAGTTAATGGAATATTGAGTTTGGCAAGTCCCAAATCAATGCAATGGAGTCATTTATGCGTGAGCTTGGAATGTTTGATAAAGAATAAGCTCTAGCCTTCACACAATCCTTGATGGCAACAATGATCCTATCTTTCGGAGATTTGCTACTACCAAAGAGAACATGGTTGCGTTCACACCAAATGTGGTAGATAGTGGCTCCAAAACAAAGCTTACAAATGATGTGGAGAAGAGAGTCGCCCTTCCATTTATTTGCATAATAAGGAACAAGAGTGCTCCATGGTTGGGGGGGATTATCCAAGCGGCAAAGATTAGCAATATGATTCCAAATTGCGGCAGAATAGGGGCATTGGAAAAAAAGATGATCCATGCTTTCCGGAGCCAAATTGTAAAGACCACATACATTGCTAGGGATGATGCCGAGATTATGAAACTTATCCTTGGTTTTCATACCACCCTTGATACCCATCCATACAATGAAAGAGTGTCTTGGAAAATGTCTTTTGAACCAAATAATACTATGCCATGGAACTTTAGATTTTGAAACCCTTATGCTATTCCAAGCTGATTTGATAGTGAATTTACCATTTGTGCTAGGCTTCCACCATAGGATATCATCACCATGAGAGGGAGGAGGAATAATGGTAGTTTTTATTTCCAAGAGGGCTGTAGAATTTGTCAAAGGCCATTTCCATACACCTTTCTCAATCACCTCCTTGACTTTGCAATGCAACGAAAGTCTTGAGTCATAAACCACCCTAGGACCATATTTGTCAATGAGGGGTCCTAAAGGGTGCCAATTGTCATGCCAAAGGTGAGTATTCTGCCCATTTCCTATAATTTTCTGGATTTTTCCTTTGGTGCTCTCCCTAAGCAAAAGTAATTTCCTCCAAACCCAAGAACAATTGCCATTTGGTTTAACCTCCCAAAAGCTTTTGTTTCTAAGGTGATTATCATTGATCCAATCTGCCCATAAAGAGGTTCCAGACTTTTGAAGGAGTTTCCATACATGCTTCATCATTGCGGCCTTGTTCCAAGATTTGCTTTTCATTATGCCCAAACCCCCTTCTTCTTTTTGAAGGCAAATATCATCCTAAGCAACTTTTGCCTTCTTGCTACAGGATATGTCACCACTCCAAAGGAAATTTCTAAGGTAGCCATCAATTACCTTGTGTACTTTTGCGAGAAGGATAAATGTTGAGGACCAATATACTTGGATGCTAAAGAGGATAGCCTTGATGAGAATAAGTCTTCCAGCATATGAGAGGAACTTACTTTTCCAAGAGGAGATCCTAGCCACAATCTTGTCAATTAGGGGTTTGCAATCATCAACCCTCAGCTTGGAAGAAATCATAGGTACACCAAGGTATTTAAATGGGAGAGTGCCAAACTCAATACCAAGGATTGATTTAAGATGTTCCGCTTCAGCATTATTGACTCCGGAGAGATAGATATTGCTCTTTGTTTGATTAGTTCTAAGTCCGGACCAAGAGTGAAAGCACTCTAATACCCCTTTTATCAGAGATATGGAATGCACATCCGCCCTACAAAAAATCATGAGGTCATCCGCAAAACATAAGTGAGTGATATTATTTTTCTTACACTTCCAATGATGGCTAAATTGAGCATTCTCCTTAAGTTCACTAAGCATGCAAGATAGCACCTCCATGGCAATGACAAAAAGGTGCGGAGAGAGAGGATCCCCCTGCCGTAATCCTCTAACACTTTTGAAGAAGCCAACAAGTTCACCATTTAGGCCCACCGAATACATAAGACTAATGATGCACGTCCTAATCCAATTTATGAATGTTTGCGGCAAATCAATGGACACAAGGGCAGCAAGCAAGAAATCCCAATTTAAAGTGTCATAAGCCTTCATAATATCAATCTTTATGGCTCATTTCTTTCCATGAGTGTCTTTTTGGTAGTTGTGCATAAGCTCTTGGCATAAAAGGATGTTTTCACCAATGCTACGGCCTCCCACAAAGGCACCTTGAGCTTTGTTAATGAATTGCGGTAGAATGGCTTTGAGTCGGTTTGCCATGATTTTAGTGATGCATTTGTACAAAGTATTGCAACAAGCAATAGGCCTGAAATCCTTGCAAAAAGAAGGATTAGAAACTTTAGGAACAAGTGCAAGGATAGTATAATTTACCTCTTTTAAAAGGTGGCATGTTTTGAAGAAGTGCTTAATGGCCTTTATAACATCATCCCCAACAATGTTCCATGCTGCCTTGAAGAAACATGCACCATATCCATCTGGACCCGGGGCCTTGTTATTATCCATGGCAAAAATGGTTTCTTTGATTTCCTCCGTTGAAATTTCTTTAATGAGCATATCCTTTTCCCCACTTCCAAGCCGGAATTTGACTATCTTTTTGAGCTGATCAAGGTTTACATTTGAATGCTCCCTTACATTTAGGACAGATTTGAAGTGATCCACAAATTCCTCCTTTACTTCCTCCATATTATTAACAAAAGTTCCATCCTCCCATTGGATCCCATAGATAGAGTTTCTATTTCTTCTACCTTTGATGCTCTTGAAGAAGAATTTTGTGTTTTGATCACCTTCCTTAAGCCAATGAACTCTTGATTTTTGTCTAGCCAAAGATTCCTCAGCTAAAGAAAGGGATCTATAGGATTCTAAACTTATCTTCTCCTCTTGAGCAAGATCCTCATCCAAGGGGTTTATTCGGAGTAGTTCTTGGACGTTTTCAAGTTGCTTCCTAGCTTCTAACACTCTTTCGGAAATGTGGCCAAAGTATTCCTTATTGAATTTTTTTAACTCAACTTTCAGCTTTTTAAGTTTGCTTGTCACGTTGAACATGGGGCTGCCTTGTGCTTCTTGGTTCCAAACTTCAGCAACAATATTGAGAAAGTTTTCATGGTGTGTCCACATATTGTAGAATTTAAAAGGAACTTTTCTACAATCTTCTATGGTTCCAATTCTCACCAAACAAGTACCGTTTTGATTTGTTCTAAATAGAAAAAAAAAGAGTTTCAA
The DNA here is from genome assembly GCF_011075055.1 of Mangifera indica. Lineage (NCBI taxonomy): Eukaryota > Viridiplantae > Streptophyta > Magnoliopsida > Sapindales > Anacardiaceae > Mangifera > Mangifera indica. Next base: position 2,208,687 of record NC_058148.1, read on the forward strand.
ATTAGAGAGTTAGTGAGAACATTAGAGTGAAAACACGAGCACGAGTGTAAACACATGAGGAAGCGTGTGAGGATTATTGTTCACAAACACATTGTGTTTTCTAAAATTATAACATCATAGAAGATTTGGGTAAAACCGAGGGTTTTACAATGCAAGCAATCCAACAACAGTTTGAGTGACTTTTTAATGTAATAGGGAGTGTTAACGATTTTACAATGCAAGCAATCCAACAACAGTTTGAGTGACTTTTTAATGTAATAGGGAGTGTTAACGATAGATTGGACAGATTAGAGTAGCAACAGAGTGATAGAGGGGAAAATAGTATAACTAAGGGTAGGAGAAAAGCACCAGTAGTGAGGGACGAGGATAAGATAGTTACCGACAGTGAGGATGATGGAATAAGTGATAGGTTGAATAATATAAGGAGTAAAGGAGGACATCGAAGTCATAGAAATAGTATGTATAAAGAGAGTAGGCAGAGTGACAGTATCCTTAGTAGCATTGAGATGAAAATTCCACCTTTTCAAGGTAGAAATGATCCGGAAGCCTACTTATTGGGAGCAAAAAGTATAACAGGTTTTTGATATACATAGGTATTCCGAGGAGAAAAAGGTGAAGTTGGCTGTTGTAGAATTCACTAATTATGCTAGCATTTGGTAGGACCAGTTGCCAAAAGTAGACATAGGAGCTTGGGTAGACCCATAGATACTTGGGATGATATGAAAAGTGTAATGAGGCAGTGTTTTGTTCCTAGTCACTACCATAGGGATTTACTTTAGAAGTTACAAGGGCTTAGGCAAGGGACCAAGAGTATGGAGGACTATCACAAGGAGATGATGATAGCCATGATTAGGGCTAATATAGAGGAAGATAGGGAAACCACTATGGTTAGGTTTTTAAATGGGTTGAATAGAGAAATAGCAAATGTTGTAGAGCTCCAACACTATGTAGAGCTAGAGGATTTGGTACATATGACGATGAAGGTAGAAAGACAATTACAACGTAAAGGTAAAAGGGATGTAGTTTCCTATTCTAGTCCTGGGAAACCGAGTGTGTCAAAAAGAGATGATAGGCCATCTTTTAAGCCAAAAACTAAGTACTCTAAACCTAAAGGAGAGGAGTCTAGCCGAGAAAAGTCTAGTATTAAACCTGAACCATCGAAGAGGAATGGTGAGATAAAATGTTTTAAGTGTTTGGGGTAGGGGTTACATAGCTTCCCAATGTCCTAACAAAAGAACCATGGTGTTGAGAGAGGATGGTGAATATGAGACAGAGGAAGAGTCTAGTGATGAGTCTATGCCACCAATAGAGAATGCTAGTGATGTAGAGTTGGAGTATGCAGTAGAGGGTGAGACATTAATGTTTAGGAGAGCTTTGAGTTTACACTATAAGGAAGAAAATGACGAGCAAAGGGAGAATATTTTCCATACTAGATGTCATGTGAAGGGTAAGGTGTGTACTTTAATTATAGATAGGGGTAGTTGCATGAACGTAGCCAGTATCAAACTTGTAGAAAAACTTAGTTTAACCACAATCAAACACCCTAGACCTTATAAGCTTCAGTGATTGAATGACTGTGGAGAAATTAGGGTGAACAAACAAGTAGTGGTGGCTTTGTCTGTGGGTAGGTATCAAGATGAGGTGTTGTGTGATGTAGTACCCATGCATGCTGGACATATCTTGTTAGGGAGACCATGGCAATATGATAGAAAGGTGACACATGACGAATTTAAGAATAGATACTCTTTCATGATGAGTCATAAACTCATCACACTTGTACCATTGTCACCAAAACAAGTTTTTGAGGATCAAGTAAGGAGAAGAAAGATGAATGAAGAGAGAAAAGAAAGTGAGAGTGAAAACAAAAGGAGAGAAAATGTTAATGAAGATGAGCGAAGAAAAAGTAAGGTCGAAAAGAGGGGAGAGGAAAAAGAGGGTGAACAATTCGGCCATAAGAGAAAAAACAAAAGAGAAAAAAATGAGCGAAAAAAAGAGAGTTTTTAATCCAAACTTGAATCCAATTGAAGGTCCATGCTCGATCCATAGTCTATCTAAGACTCCATCAAGTGGAATCCAATCAAGACCAATAGAAGAATACCAAGTCTAATCTCATCACTTGACAAATTCAGCCCTACATGAAGTGTGGAGCCCAAAACCTTGTTTAGAAGAGAGGCAAGCACAAACCCAAGCTATGTTCAAGCCTATTTCGTCCCTTCCTTCATTTTGGGGTCCCAAGCCTTCATTTGGTCACTCTTTTATCACTTGGGTCTATTAAAAGTCCAACAAGCCCAATAGAGTGTTTAATTAGCTCTAGGTATTTTATTGTCTAATTATGCACTTTACTTGTTGTTTGTGCTAAACTATGTTTAATTCAGTTTGTTAGTTGTCTTGGGTGAAGCTAAGCAAGTCAAAGAAGCTCAAAGAAAGAGATAAGAGTTGACATATCACATGGCTCTAGGAATTACTTCTTTTGGCAAGGCAATTCATGACAATTTGGCCTTCCCTTGCCTTACATTCTTCTTTGGGACATATCACATGGCTCTAGGAATTACTTCTTTTGGCGAGGCAAGCTATGACAATTTGGCCGTCCCTCGCCTTACATTCTTCTTTGGGATTAACATGGAGATTACAGCCAAATGTCTTTGAAATGAGCTTGAAATGTAATATAGCTTCATTTAGGTTTAATTTAAATGTAGTTTGAAGCCTATTTAAAGGCTCCTTGGTTGATGTACGTTTTTTTTACTTAGTTTGAATATCAAAAGAAAATCTTCCTTGCAAGTGTTTTGCAATTCCTTTTTATCCAACTCTTGACCAAGGGGTTGGTGGTGATTCAAGGCTAGTGGGTTTTCCTTTAGGTCTTGGTTTATTGGTTAAATTGTTGTTTGCTTGTTCTTACTCTCATCTCTTATCATTTTCTCCCTTGGCCGAAATTTCTCTTGAAATCTACTTGGCTGAAACTTATTTTTTCTATTGAGTTATGGAAGTTTAGAGTTGTGTTTGGAATTGAACTTGCTTGATCATCCTAATATAACTCACCTACTATTTGAACTTGAACAAAAACCACATAAGTTTTTATGGGAAGATAAGTGATGTGAGGATTGCCCTTGTGACTAAACAATATCCATTATTGTTAGTTTACAAGGAAAGTTTTATATCTTTTACTAATGCTGACAATTCTCTTCCTAGTGTGTTTGTTTCTCTTTTGTAGGAGTTTGAAGACGTATTCCCTAAGGAGATTCCTGATGGACTACCTCCAATTCATGGGATCGAGCATCAAATCGACTTCATACCTAGAGCGGCAATACCCAACCAACCAGCCTATAGAAGTAATCTTGATGTATACGCAGCTCCATTGTCATTTTTGGGTTCCAAGCCATCCTTAAGTCTCCATGCAACCTTTGAAGCCAAGAAGAATAAAGTTCTAGCAAATCCCAAGCCAAATGAAGCATTGCACCTTCAATTTTAGCCCAAAACCACTTTTGGATATAGTCTTATTACATCCACCCAAGGTCCAAATGAATAGCTTAGTCCAATTGATCCAAAAGTGCAACTTTTAAAGTCCATCAATGGCCCAAACGTCCAAGCATTATTTTGAGAAGCCCAAAGAGCCCAAAATTGGGTATCAATTACATTGGAACTAAGTTAGAATTTAGTTGTTTTAGTTAGGAAACATCATTCCTAAAGTTAAGAAAAAAACAACTAACTTTTGTCTTTAGTTAATTACTATGTATGGGCTTGGTTTAGAATGAATGACTTAGCTTAATTCATGCCATTTTAGTTGACTTTTGTGGGAAATATTGTATCATTGCCTTCCATGCTCCTATATAAAGGGGTGGATCTTTATTTGTAAAAGTTTTGGTTTTGCTTTTGAATGAAAATTTGAAGAAAGCTTATTGGCTTTTTTTCTCATTTCCTTTATCCAATTCATCTTGGAGGAAGAATTGGTGGTGGAAGACCCCAAGGTTGGTGGAACTTTCCTTTATGCCTTGGTTAATTTTCTTGTTACCCTTGAAATCCAAAGTGTGAAGATTTAAATGTGTGTTGTATGCCTCGGATACTATTCACAGTGTATGATTTTGCAATTTCCAATTTTTGCTAGCAAAATTTGAGACAAGTTTTGAATGCCTTGTTGAATGAGTTTTGATTGCTATTATATATCATTAGAAAGCTCTTTGAATGCCCTTTCCAATGATCTATAAGTTGTATGATTTGGAGTTCATTTGATTGGTTAAAATTCAAAGATAAATTGATACTGTGTCATATGAACATTAATTTCCAGATTTGAGTTTGTGAATTGTTGCATTGCCTTGATGGATATGCACCATTTGATATCAGAGCCTAGGTTGTTTGTGTGATTTATTGACTGATTTTTATCTCTCGAAGCTACTGTTCACCTCCCGAAATTTACTGTTCACTATAAATTACTGTTCACAGAACCTTAATTTGCCTTAAACACAAGTCTTCCTTAACCTAAACACTTACCAATACTCACTCCAACCTTTAAACACTTATAACCATTAACCTTTACCTACTAGCCATTACCACAAATGTCCCATAAAAGAACTTCATCCTCATCCTCCTCACCTCCTCATCCTTGGGAATTTGCCAACATGGCATTAAAAGAAGGGGTCAAAGGAGAACTTAAGGCCATCAAGGACCAAATGAATCAAATGATGCAAATGATGAGAGACTTGACCCTCACTCAAAGTCGGGCACCCTTATCACAACCCCATACTTCAACACAAAGCCAAATACCCCCTCCTCCACCTCACCCAATCCAACTACATCAACCAAGAAGACATATTAGACCTTCCCCTCCTCCTCCTAGACATCATAGGGTGGAATTGATGCTTCATGATTATTCAAGTGAGGAAGAACAAGAGAGACCACCTAGGAGAGAAAAGGATGATGATAGGGGTTTAAGGATTGAAATTCCAGAATTCGAATGGAGCATGAGTCCGGATGATTTTGTTGATTGGTTACATGCTATAGAGAGAGTTTTTGAATATAAGGGCTATTCGGATGAGAAGAAATGTAAACTTGCCATCTTGAAATTCAAGGATTATGCATCCTTGTGATGGGAAAATCTTAAGAAGCAAAGGGAAAGGGATGGTAAAGAGAGAGTGAGATCTTGGGAGAAACTAAAGAAGCTTATGAAGAGAAGATTCCTTCCAGACAACCATAAACAAGATCTTTACCTCAAGCTACACACCCTTAAGCAAGGAAGTGATGGAGTAGAGCATTACACAAGGGAATTTGAGAAGCTATTAATGAGGAGTGAGCTGCTAGAAGTGAAAGAGCAAACCATTGCAAGATTCATTGGTGGCTTAAACCAAGACATTGCTCATATGGTAGAATTGCAACCATATTGCACTTTTGAAGATGTGTGTAAGTTGGCTATTAAAGTGGAGAAGCAAAAGAAGGCCATGAAGCCCATGGTTTCGAAGTCATTCTCCAAAGGGACATTATCTAACAAAAGCATATCTTTTACCAAGGGAACTACCTTCTATAAAGGTTCCCTATCCTACACAAATGTTGTTGATTCTTCTTCCAAGGAGAAAGGCAAGGAAAAAATGGTGGAACCAACTAAGGACAAGCCTAATATGGTGAAGACCAACCTCTCCAACAAAAAGTGCTTTAAATGCCAAGGCTATGGACACTTCCAAGCTGAATGCCCTAATAGGAGAGTTTTATCCTTGATGGAGATACAAGCAATTGAGGAGTCTCTTTAAGAAGAAGAAGAAAGTGAAGTTTCCAGCCATGAAAGTGATGAAGCCAACAAGGAAGAAGAAGAAATTCTACAAGGAGCTGATGAAGGAGAGTTACTAGTTATTATGAGAGCTTTGCATGTCAAGCCTCTTCCTCAAGAAGAGCAAAGACTCCACATTTTCCAATCAAAGTGCACCATTGGAGATAAAGTGTGTTCTTTAATTATAAATAGTGGAAGTTGTGCAAATGTAGCTTCATCTACCTTAGTGGAAAAACTTGGATTACCTACCATACCTCATCCTCAACCATACAAGATCCAATGGTTCAGTAATGGGACCAACCTCTAAGTAGCCAAACAAGTGCTTGTTTCCTTCTCCATTGGTAGCATTATAATGATGAGATTTTGTGTAATGTGATTCCTATGGATGCTTGTCACTTGTTGTTGGGAAGACCATGACAATTTGATAGGGAAGTGAAGCATGATGGCAAGAAGAACAATTACTCCTTCAAATTCAATGGCAAGACTATCACTTTAACTCCTCTTAGTTCACAACAAGTTCATAAGGCTACAAAGGGAAAAGAAGTCAAGAAAGAGAGCTTATTTATGAATGGTCAGCAAGTAGAAGGTAGCCATCTTGAGGATTTGAGGGCAAATCCTTCTCAACCCGGGGAGGATGATGTATACGCAGCTCTATTATCATTTTTGGGTTCCAAGCCATCTTTAAGTCTCTATGCAACCTTTGAAGCCAAGAAGAATAAAGTTCTAGCAAATCCCAAGCCAAAGGAAGCATTGCACCTTCAATTTTTGCCCAAAACCACTTTTGGATATAGTCTTATTATATCCACCCAAGGTCCAAATGAATAGCTTGGTCCAATTGATCCAAAAGTGCAACTTTTAAAGTCCATCAATGGCCCAAACGTCCAAGCATCATTTTGAGAAGCCCAAAGAGCCCAAAATTGGGTTTTAGTTACATTGGAACTAAGTTAGAATTTAGTTGTTTTAGTTAGGAAACATCATTCCTAAAGTTAAGAAAAAAGCAACTAACTTTTGTCTTTAGTTAATTACTATGTATGGGCTTGGTTTAGAATGAATGGCTTAGCTTAATTCATACCATTTTAGTTGACTTTTGTGGGAAATATTGTATCATCGCCATCCATGCCTCCTATATAAAGGGGTGGATCTTTATTTGTAAAAGTTTTGGTTTTGCTTTTGAATGAAAATTTGAAGAAAGCTTGTTGGCTTTTTTTCTCATTTCCTTTATCCAATTCATCTTGGAGGAAGAATTGGTGGTGGAAGACCCCAAGGTTGGTGGAACTTTCCTTTATGCCTTGGTTAATTTTCTTGTTACCCTTGAAATCCAAAGTGTGAAGATTTAAATGTGTGTTGTATGCCTCGGATACTATTCACAGTGTATGATTTTGCAATTTCCAATTTTTGCTAGCAAAATTTGAGACAAGTTTTGAATGCCTTGTTGAATGAGTTTTGATTGCTATTATATATCATTAGAAAGCTCTTTGAATGCCCTTTCCAATGATCTATAAGTTGTATGATTTGGAGTTCATTTGATTGGTTAAAATTCAAAGATAAATTGATACTGTGTCATATGAACATTAATTTCCAGATTTGAGTTTGTGAATTGTTGCATTGCCTTGATGGATATGCACCATTTGATATCAGAGCCTAGGTTGTTTGTGTGATTTATTGACTGATTTTTATCTCTCGAAGCTACTGTTCACCTCCCGAAATTTACTGTTCACTATAAATTACTGTTCACAGAACCTTAATTTGCCTTAAACACAAGTCTTCCTTAACCTAAACACTTACCAATACTCACTCCAACCTTTAAACACTTATAACCATTAACCTTTACCTACTAGCCATTACCACAAATGTCCCATAAAAGAACTTCATCCTCATCCTCCTCACCTCCTCATCCTTGGGAATTTGCCAACATGGCATTAAAAGAAGGGGTCAAAGGAGAACTTAAGGCCATCAAGGACCAAATGAATCAAATGATGCAAATGATGAGAGACTTGACCCTCACTCAAAGTCGGGCACCCTTATCACAACCCCATACTTCAACACAAAGCCAAATACCCCCTCCTCCACCTCACCCAACCCAACTACATCAACCAAGAAGACATATTAGACCTTCCCCTCCTCCTCCTAGACATCATAGGGTGGAATTGATGCTTCATGATTATTCAAGTGAGGAAGAACAAGAGAGATCACCTAGGAGAGAAAAGGATGATGATAGGGGTTTAAGGATTGAAATTCCAGAATTCGAATGGAGCATGAGTCCGGATGATTTTGTTGATTGGTTACATGCTATAGAGAGAGTTTTTGAATATAAGGGCTATTCGGATGAGAAGAAATGTAAACTTGCCATCTTGAAATTCAAGGATTATGCATCCTTGTGATGGGAAAATCTTAAGAAGCAAAGGGAAAGGGATGGTAAAGAGAGAGTGAGATCTTGGGAGAAACTAAAGAAGCTTATGAAGAGAAGATTCCTTCCAGACAACCATAAACAAGATCTTTACCTCAAGCTACACACCCTTAAGCAAGGAAGTGATGGAGTAGAGCATTACACAAGGGAATTTGAGAAGCTATTAATGAGGAGTGAGCTGCTAGAAGTGAAAGAGCAAACCATTGCAAGATTCATTGGTGGCTTAAACCAAGACATTGCTCATATGGTAGAATTGCAACCATATTGCACTTTTGAAGATGTGTGTAAGTTGGCTATTAAAGTGGAGAAGCAAAAGAAGGCCATGAAGCCCATGGTTTCGAAGTCATTCTCCAAAGGGACATTATCTAACAAAAGCATATCTTTTACCAAGGGAACTACCTTCTATAAAGGTTCCCTATCCTACACAAATGTTGTTGATTCTTCTTCCAAGGAGAAAGGCAAGGAAAAAATGGTGGAACCAACTAAGGACAAGCCTAATATGGTGAAGACCAACCTCTCCAACAAAAAGTGCTTTAAATGCCAAGGCTATGGACACTTCCAAGCTGAATGCCCTAATAGGAGAGTTTTATCCTTGATGGAGATACAAGCAATTGAGGAGTCTCTTTAAGAAGAAGAAGAAAGTGAAGTTTCCAGCCATGAAAGTGATGAAGCCAACAAGGAAGAAGAAGAAATTCTACAAGGAGCTGATGAAGGAGAGTTGCTAGTTATTATGAGAGCTTTGCATGTCAAGCCTCTTCCTCAAGAAGAGCAAAGACTCCACATTTTCCAATCAAAGTGCACCATTGGAGATAAAGTGTGTTCTTTAATTATAAATAGTGGAAGTTGTGCAAATGTAGCTTCATCTACCTTAGTGGAAAAACTTGGATTACCTACCATACCTCATCCTCAACCATACAAGATCCAATGGTTCAGTAATGGGACCAACCTCCAAGTAGTCAAACAAGTGCTTGTTTCCTTCTCCATTGGTAGCATTATAATGATGAGATTTTGTGTAATGTGATTCCTATGGATGCTTGTCACTTGTTGTTGGGAAGACCATGACAATTTGATAGGGAAGTGAAGCATGATGGCAAGAAGAACAATTACTCCTTCAAATTCAATGACAAGACTATCACTTTAACTCCTCTTAGTTCACAACAAGTTCATAAGGCTACAAAGGGAAAAGAAGTCAAGAAAGAGAGCTTATTTATGAATGGTCAGCAAGTAGAAGGTAGCCATCTTGAGGATTTGAGGGCAAATCCTTCTCAACCCGGGGAGGATGATGTATACGCAGCTCTATTATCATTTTTGGGTTCCAAGCCATCTTTAAGTCTCCATGCAACCTTTGAAGCCAAGAAGAATAAAGTTCTAGCAAATCCCAAGCCAAAGGAAGCATTGCACCTTCAATTTTTGCCCAAAACCACTTTTGGATATAGTCTTATTATATCCACCCAAGGTCCAAATGAATAGCTTGGTCCAATTGATCCAAAAGTGCAACTTTTAAAGTCCATCAATGGCCCAAACGTCCAAGCATTATTTTGAGAAGCCCAAAGAGCCCAAAATTGGGTTTTAGTTACATTGGAACTAAGTTAGAATTTAGTTGTTTTAGTTAGGAAACATCATTCCTAAAGTTAAGAAAAAAGCAACTAACTTTTGTCTTTAGTTAATTACTATGTATGGGCTTGGTTTAGAATGAATGGCTTAGCTTAATTCATACCATTTTAGTTGACTTTTGTGGGAAATATTGTATCATTGCCATCCATGCTCCTATATAAAGGGGTGGATCTTTATTTGTAAAAGTTTTGGTTTTGCTTTTGAATGAAAATTTGAAGAAAGCTTGTTGGCTTTTTTTCTCATTTCCTTTATCCAATTCATCTTGGAGGAAGAATTGGTGGTGGAAGACCCCAAGGTTGGTGGAACTTTCCTTTATGCCTTGGTTAATTTTCTTGTTACCCTTGAAATCCAAAGTGTGAAGATTTGAATGTATGTTGTATGCCTCGGATACTATTCACAGTGTATGATTTTGCAATTTCCAATTTTTGCTAGCAAAATTTGAGACAAGTTTTGAATGCCTTGTTGAATGAGTTTTGATTGCTATTATATATCATTAGAAAGCTCTTTGAATGCCCTTTCCAATGATCTATAAGTTGTATGATTTGGAGTTCATTTGATTGGTTAAAATTCAAAGATAAATTGATACTGTGTCATATGAACATTAATTTCCAGATTTGAGTTTGTGAATTGTTGCATTGCCTTGATGGATATGCACCATTTGATATCAGAGCCTAGGTTGTTTGTGTGATTTATTGACTGATTTTTATCTCTCGAAGCTACTGTTCACCTCCCGAAATTTACTGTTCACTATAAATTACTGTTCACAGAACCTTAATTTGCCTTAAACACAAGTCTTCCTTAACCTAAACACTTACCAATACTCACTCCAACCTTTAAACACTTATAACCATTAACCTTTACCTACTAGCCATTACCACAAATGTCCCATAAAAGAACTTCATCCTCATCCTCCTCACCTCCTCATCCTTGGGAATTTGCCAACATGGCATTAAAAGAAGGGGTCAAAGGAGAACTTAAGGCCATCAAGGACCAAATGAATCAAATGATGCAAATGATGAGAGACTTGACCCTCACTCAAAGTCGGGCACCCTTATCACAACCCCATACTTCAACACAAAGCCAAATACCCCCTCCTCCACCTCACCCAACCCAACTACATCAACCAAGAAGACATATTAGACCTTCCCCTCCTCTCCTAGACATCATAGGGTGGAATTGATGCTTCATGATTATTCAAGTGAGGAAGAACAAGAGAGGCCACCTAGGAGAGAAAAGGATGATGATAGGGGTTTAAGGATTGAAATTCCAGAATTCGAATGGAGCATGAGTCCGGATGATTTTGTTGATTGGTTACATGCTATAGGGAGAGTTTTTGAATATAAGGGCTATTCGGATGAGAAGAAATGTAAACTTGCCATCTTGAAATTCAAGGATTATGCATCCTTGTGATGGGAAAATCTTAAGAAGCAAAGGGAAAGGGATGGTAAAGAGAGAGTGAGATCTTGGGAGAAACTAAAGAAGCTTATGAAGAGAAGATTCCTTCCAGACAACCATAAACAAGATCTTTACCTCAAGCTACACACCCTTAAGCAAGGAAGTGATGGAGTAGAGCATTACACAAGGGAGTTTGAGAAGCTATTAATGAGGAGTGAGCTGCTAGAAGTGAAAGAGCAAACCATTGCAAGATTCATTGGTGGCTTAAACCAAGACATTGCTCATATGGTAGAATTGCAACCATATTGCACTTTTGAAGATGTGTGTAAGTTGGCTATTAAAGTGGAGAAGCAAAAGAAGGCCATGAAGCCCATGGTTTCGAAGTCATTCTCCAAAGGGACATTATCTAACAAAAGCATATCTTTTACCAAGGGAACTACCTTCTATAAAGGTTCCCTATCCTACACAAATGTTGTTGATTCTTCTTCCAAGGAGAAAGGCAAGGAAAAAATGATGGAACCAACTAAGGACAAGCCTAATATGGTGAAGACCAACCTCTCCAACAAAAAGTGCTTTAAATGCCAAGGCTATGGACACTTCCAAGCTGAATGCCCTAATAGGAGAGTTTTATCCTTGATGGAGATACAAGCAATTGAGGAGTCTCTTTAAGAAGAAGAAGAAAGTGAAGTTTCCAGCCATGAAAGTGATGAAGCCAACAAGGAAGAAGAAGAAATTCTACAAGGAGCTGATGAAGGAGAGTTGCTAGTTATTAGGAGAGCTTTGCATGTCAAGCCTCTTCCTCAAGAAAAGCAAAGACTCCACATTTTCCAATCAAAGTGCACCATTGGAGATAAAATGTGTTCTTTAATTATAGATAGTGAAAGTTGTGCAAATGTAGCTTCATCTACCTTAGTGGAAAAACTTGGATTACCTACCATACCTCATCCTCAACCATACAAGATCCAATGGTTCAGTAATGGGACCAACCTCCAAGTAGCCAAACAAGTGCTTGTTTCCTTCTCCATTGGTAGCATTATAATGATGAGATTTTGTGTAATGTGATTCCTATGGATGCTTGTCACTTGTTGTTGGGAAGACCATGACAATTTGATAGGGAAGTGAAGCATGATGGCAAGAAGAACAATTACTCCTTCAAATTCAATGGCAAGACTATCACTTTAACTCCTCTTAGTTCACAACAAGTTCATAAGGCTACAAAGGGAAAAGAAGTCAAGAAAGAGAGCTTATTTATGAATGGTCAGCAAGTAGAAGGTAGCCATCTTGAGGATTTGAGGGCAAATCCTTCTCAACCCGGGGAGGATGATGTATACGCAGCTCTATTATCATTTTTGGGTTCCAAGCCATCTTTAAGTCTCCATGCAACCTTTGAAGCCAAGAAGAATAAAGGTCTAGCAAATCCCAAGCCAAAGGAAGCATTGCACCTTCAATTTTTGCCCAAAACCACTTTTGGATATAGTCTTATTATATCCACCCAAGGTCCAAATGAATAGCTTGGTCCAATTGATCCAAAAGTGTAACTTTTAAAGTCCATCAATGGCCCAAACGTCCAAGCATCATTTTGAGAAGCCCAAAGAGCCCAAAATTGGGTTTTAGTTACATTGGAACTAAGTTAGAATTTAGTTGTTTTAGTTAGGAAACATCATTCCTAAAGTTAAGAAAAAAGCAACTAACTTTTGTCTTTAGTTAATTACTATGTATGGGCTTGGTTTAGAATGAATGGCTTAGCTTAATTCATACCATTTTAGTTGACTTTTGTGGGAAATATTATATCATTGCCATCCATGCCTCCTATATAAAGGGGTGGATCTTTATTTGTAAAAGTTTTGGTTTTGCTTTTGAATGAAAATTTGAAGAAAGCTTGTTGGCTTTTTTTCTCATTTCCTTTATCCAATTCATCTTGGAGGAAGAATTGGTGGTGGAAGACCCCAAGGTTGGTGGAACTTTCCTTTATGCCTTGGTTAATTTTCTTGTTACCCTTGAAATCCAAAGTGTGAAGATTTGAATGTATGTTGTATGCCTCGGATACTATTCACAGTGTATGATTTTGCAATTTCCAATTTTTGCTAGCAAAATTTGAGACAAGTTTTGAATGCCTTGTTGAATGAGTTTTGATTGCTATTATATATCATTAGAAAGCTCTTTGAATGCCCTTTCCAATGATCTATAAGTTGTATGATTTGGAGTTCATTTGATTGGTTAAAATTCAAAGATAAATTGATACTGTGTCATATGAACATTAATTTCCAGATTTGAGTTTGTGAATTGTTGCATTGCCTTGATGGATATGCACCATTTGATATCAGAGCCTAGGTTGTTTGTGTGATTTATTGACTGATTTTTATCTCTCGAAGCTACTGTTCACCTCCCGAAATTTACTGTTCACTATAAATTACTGTTCACAGAACCTTAATTTGCCTTAAACACAAGTCTTCCTTAACCTAAACACTTACCAATACTCACTCCAACCTTTAAACACTTATAACCATTAACCTTTACCTACTAGCCATTACCACAAATGTCCCATAAAAGAACTTCATCCTCATCCTCCTCACCTCCTCATCCTTGGGAATTTGCCAACATGGCATTAAAAGAAGAGGTCAAAGGAGAACTTAAGGCCATCAAGGACCAAATGAATCAAATGATGCAAATGATGAGAGACTTGACCCTCACTCAAAGTCGGGCACCCTTATCACAACCCCATACTTTAACACAAAGCCAAATACCCCCTCCTCCACCTCACCCAACCCAACTACATCAACCAAGAAGACATATTAGACCTTCCCCTCCTCTTCCTAGACATCATAGGGTGGAATTGATGCTTCATGATTATTCAAGTGAGGAAGAACAAGAGAGACCACCTAGGAGAGAAAAGGATGATGATAGGGGTTTAAGGATTGAAATTCCAGAATTCGAATGGAGCATGAGTCCGGATGATTTTGTTGATTGGTTACATGCTATAGGGAGAGTTTTTGAATATAAGGGCTATTCGGATGAGAAGAAATGTAAACTTGCCATCTTGAAATTCAAGGATTATGCATCCTTGTGATGGGAAAATCTTAAGAAGCAAAGGGAAAGGGATGGTAAAGAGAGAGTGAGATCTTGGGAGAAACTAAAGAAGCTTATGAAGAGAAGATTCCTTCCAGACAACCATAAACAAGATCTTTACCTCAAGCTACACACCCTTAAGCAAGGAAGTGATGGAGTAGAGCATTACACAAGGGAGTTTGAGAAGCTATTAATGAGGAGTGAGCTGCTAGAAGTGAAAGAGCAAACCATTGCAAGATTCATTGGTGGCTTAAACCAAGACATTGCTCATATGGTAGAATTGCAACCATATTGCACTTTTGAAGATGTGTGTAAGTTGGCTATTAAAGTGGAGAAGCAAAAGAAGGCCATGAAGCCCATGGTTTCGAAGTCATTCTCCAAAGGGACATTATCTAACAAAAGCATATCTTTTACCAAGGGAACTACCTTCTATAAAGGTTCCCTATCCTACACAAATGTTGTTGATTCTTCTTCCAAGGAGAAAGGCAAGGAAATAATGGTGGAACCAACTAAGGACAAGCCTAATATGGTGAAGACCAACCTCTCCAACAAAAAGTGCTTTAAATGCCAAGGCTATGGACACTTCCAAGCTGAATGCCCTAATAGGAGAGTTTTATCCTTGATGGAGATACAAGCAATTGAGGAGTCTCTTTAAGAAGAAGAAGAAAGTGAAGTTTCCAGCCATGAAAGTGATGAAGCCAACAAGGAAGAAGAAGAAATTCTACAAGGAGCTGATGAAGGAGAGTTGCTAGTTATTATGAGAGCTTTGCATGTCAAGCCTCTTCCTCAAGAAGAGCAAAGACTCCACATTTTCCAATCAAAGTGCACCATTGGAGATAAAGTGTGTTCTTTAATTATAGATAGTGGAAGTTGTGCAAATGTAGCTTCATCTACCTTAGTGGAAAAACTTGGATTACCTACCATACCTCATCCTCAACCATACAAGATCCAATGGTTCAGTAATGGGACCAACCTCCAAGTAGCCAAACAAGTGCTTGTTTCCTTCTCCATTGGTAGCATTATAATGATGAGATTTTGTGTAATGTGATTCCTATGGATGCTTGTCACTTGTTGTTGGGAAGACCATGACAATTTGATAGGGAAGTGAAGCATGATGGCAAGAAGAACAATTACTCCTTCAAATTCAATGGCAAGACTATCACTTTAACTCCTCTTAGTTCACAACAAGTTCATAAGGCTACAAAGGGAAAAGAAGTCAAGAAAGAGAGCTTATTTATGAATGGTCAGCAAGTAGAAGGTAGCCATCTTGAGGATTTGAGGGCAAATCCTTCTCAACCCGGGGAGGATGATGTATACGCAGCTCTATTATCATTTTTGGGTTCCAAGCCATCTTTAAGTCTCCATGCAACCTTTGAAGCCAAGAAGAATAAAGTTCTAGCAAATCCCAAGCCAAAGGAAGCATTGCACCTTCAATTTTTGCCCAAAACCACTTTTGGATATAGTCTTATTATATCCACCCAAGGTCCAAATGAATAGCTTGGTCCAATTGATCCAAAAGTGCAACTTTTAAAGTCCATCAATGGCCCAAACGTCCAAGCATCATTTTGAGAAGCCCAAAGAGCCCAAAATTGGGTTTTAGTTACATTGGAACTAAGTTAGAATTTAGTTGTTTTAGTTAGGAAACATCATTCCTAAAGTTAAGAAAAAAGCAACTAACTTTTGTCTTTAGTTAATTACTATGTATGGGCTTGGTTTAGAATGAATGGCTTAGCTTAATTCATACCATTTTAGTTGACTTTTGTGGGAAATATTGTATCATTGCCATCCATGCCTCCTATATAAAGGGGTGGATCTTTATTTGTAAAAGTTTTGGTTTTGCTTTTGAATGAAAATTTGAAGAAAGCTTGTTGGCTTTTTTTCTCATTTCCTTTATCCAATTCATCTTGGAGGAAGAATTGGTGGTGGAAGACCCCAAGGTTGGTGGAACTTTCCTTTATGCCTTGGTTAATTTTCTTGTTACCCTTGAAATCTAAAGTGTGAAGATTTGAATGTATGTTGTATGCCTTGGATACTGTTCACAGTGTATGATTTTGCAATTGCCAGTTTTTGCCAGCAAAATTTGAGACAAGTTTTGAATGCCTTGTTGAATGAGTTGTGATTGCTATTATATATCATTAGAAAGCTCTTTGAATGCCCTTTCCAATGATCTATAAGTTGTATGATTTGGAGTTCATTTGATTGGTTAAAATTCAAAGATAAATTGATACTGTGCCATATGAAGCTCAAACGGAAAATAAAAGAAGCACCGGAGAAGAAGATGAACTTATAATTTGAACTGGAAAAAGGTTTATACCGGAACCCTTAAAAGAGACAAGCACTGAAGTAACACCTTCAAAATAAGAAAAAGGAGACTCCAAAGCAAACGCCATTTGAATGAAAGAAAAATAATATTAATGCAACAACCGGAGGAAGGGGGAGGAGCCGGTAACCTTGGTCACTGGACTGGAGGGTAAAACTTGATGGATACCAATACAGCCAAGAATGATGGACACAATAACTAAAAGAAAGAGGAAAAAGGGGAAGGTGGTTTTTTAGAGAGAAGGGAGAAGGGTAAAAGGAAAAAACCACCTTCCTTCCAACATAAGGTTATCCTCTCTCTTAAATCATGCTCTCCCTTCTCTCTAAAAAACCACCTTCCCTTTTTTCCTCTTTCTTTTAGTTATTGTGTCCATCATTCTTGGTTGTATTGGTATCCATCAAGTTCTACCCTCCGGTCTAGTGACCAAGGTCACCAGCTCCTCCCCCTTCCTCCGGTTGTTGCATTAATATTTTTTTTTCTTTCATTCAAATGGCGTTTGCTTTGGAATCTCCTTTTTCTTATTTTGAAGGTGTTGCTTCCAGTGCTTGTCTCTTTTAAGGGTTCTGATATAAACCTTTTTCCAGTTCAGATTATAAGTTCATCTTCTTCTCCGGTGCTTCTTTTATTTTTTGTTTGAGCTTTGGTGCTTGTTTAGTGTTGCTGGTGTTCCTTCTCTACTGAATTTCAAATTTTGGAGTTGTTGCTTGTGTTTTGCGCTATTTCCTCTTTGGTGTAAGCTGTTTTTCTCTTTCCGTGACAGTCTTCGTTTTTTCCTTTTCGGGATATATTAGACTGTTGTGCCTTTATTCTGCTTTGCTTTTGTAGGTTGTTTGCATAGATTTAGTTAGTCAATCCTCTTCCTTATTTTATCCTTCCTCCTTATTTCCTCATTCGTCCATAACCTTTTTTTAGAATGTCTTCTTCTGTGATGGAAAAGACTACTGAAGCTGTCCCTCCTTTTGCTGCTTCTTTGGTTTCCGTTGGAGAAAAGGATAATAAGGCTCCTTAGAGCTCCCTTTTCTCCCCTAAGAAGTCATGTGCTAAGTTGGAATACTTTGAACCTAAAGGAAGAGATGCAAAAGGGCGTGTGTGTGTTGCTCCTCCTATAGAAATTGCGGAAGAGGGTGCTACAAAATGGAGAACATGTGCGGTTGGTTTTTTCCTTGGCAAAAGACCTCATTTTTTGGCTGTTAAAAGAACACTTGAGAAAATATGGGCTTCCTATGGCCTCATTGAGGTTATGACCTCTTGCCAAGGAGTCTTTATTCTTAAATTTCAAGATATGGACGGAGTTTCTGAAGCGGTGGAAGTAGGATAACTCACCATTGGTGGACAGCCTTTCCTTGTTAGGAAATGGACTACAAACCTTCCCATGATGATCAATGATGTAAAGAAGGTGGCTATTTGGGTTAGATTGTATGGAATACTTCTTGAGTTTTGGTCTCCAAAAGGACTTAGCTACATTGCAAATGCCATTGGGAATCCTTTTTATACGGATGCTGTCACGGAAAGAGGGACAAGATTAGAGTTTGCAAGGATATGCATTGAAATCAAAGTGGATGCAGAATGTCCGGAGTCTATAAGTTTAACTCTACCGAATGGTGAAAGCTTGGTGATCAATGTAGAGTATAGTTAGAAACCACTAAAATGCAATGGTTGCCAATGCTTTGGACACTCCACTGCCAATTATTCTTTTGCTCCGAAATTTGAAGGTAGCTCATCTTCTCGGAAAACCTTAAAGGATGGGGCTGGAATGATAGAATCTAAGAAACAACTCTGGAAAGATAACATGCTAAAAGTAGTAAACGGCAATGACAAGAAGGCCAAAGGCAAAGGTGTGGAGATTCATAGTTCGGTGGAAAATACAAACAAAAATAATAGATACTCAACGCTAACCAACTATGAGTCCCATGAGATAGCCAATAGGAGTCTAATGATGGGTGAGGAGGAAAACCCGGAGAAAACCAATGAAGGTGTTAATTCGGTAGGAGAAGAAAAAATGAATGCAGCTAGCACATCCAAGAATAGTCAAGTTACAGCAGCAAGTGGAATTGGTTTGGAGGGTGAGGGAACTGTCTCAAATGGTGTGGAAGACTTGGAAAATAAGGGCTCTCCAACAATAGTCCTATTTGGAGGAAAGCTAAAGGTGGATGAGATGGATCTTAGGAAGAAGGAAGTGGACATGAAGACTATGAACTTGGGGAAAAAATTGGCAAAGCTTAAGAAAGTAAATTCCCCTCCCACTTTATCCAAATGACCAAGATTGCATGCTGGAACATTAGGGGCCTCAATGCTCCTATCAAGCAAATGGAGGTAAGACACTTCATCAAGCATAATAACATTGAATTAATGGCTATGCTGGAAACTAAAGTGGGGAATGATAACTTAATTAGAGTGAATGGTAATATATGGAAGGAGTGGGAGTATACTAATAATAATGATATGCACCCTAATGGGAGAATTTGGGTAGGATGGAATAAGGATACCATCAGATTGAATGTTATAGAGAAAAACCCGCAATTCATTCATGGGGAGGCTTGGTTAGTAAAGGAGAACTCTCTTATAGTTTTAACTATAGTCTTTGGGTTTAATCAACCATTGGAAAGGAGAAGGCTATGGGAGGAAATAACTAGGTTATCTAATCAGATGGGAAAGAAACCATGGCTAATTATGGGAGACTTCAATGCAATTAGGGGTCTGAATGAGAAAATTGGAGGGGTGTCATGGGGAGATACTTATTGTGATGACTTAAATAAATGTTGTAGGGAAGCAAACCTAGATGATCTTCGATATATGGGAAATCAGTTCACTTGGAGTAATTGTAGTGAAGGACATAGGAGGATAGCATGCAAGTTGGATAGAGCCCTAGTAAATGAACATTGGAAAGATGCTTTTGAGGAATCCTTAGCCAATTTTCTCAACCCTTCCATCTCTGACCATTCCCTTTGTATTGTGACTTATGGAGGTTGTGAAAAGAGAAGGAAGGTCCCTTCTAATTCTACAACATGTGGGCAACTCATAATAGTTTCCTTAATATTGTGAGGGAGGCTTGGAAAGAGGACATTGAAGGCAGCCCTATGTATAAACTCATCAGCAAGCTTAAGAGATTAAAAGGAGTTTTAAGGAGGCCAAATAGGGAGGGGTTTTGAAGAATTTCGGAAAAGGTGGAAGAAGCAAAAGATAGGTTGGGGGATGTTCGAAATAGACTTCAAAGCAACCCTCTAAATGAAGACTTAGCTAAGGAAGAAAAGTTTTGGCTGGAGAACTACACACATCTTAGTGGAGCTGAAGAATCTTTAGCTCGCCAAAAAGCTAAAGTTCATTGGCTTCAAGAAGGAGATCAAAATACCAAATTTTTCTTCAAATGCATCAAAGCTAGAAGGAGTAGGAACTCTATCAATGGTGTGAGCCTAGATGATGGGACCCTTGTGAGTAATATGGAGGATGTCAAGAAGGAGTTAGTTAGCTATTTCAAGAAAGTCCTTAATTCCACGGATTCTTGCAATTCTAATGTTGAGGAAATTCAAAGGCTGCTAAAATTCCAATTAGAGCTTCAAGAGAAAGAGAACATGATCAAGGAAGTAGAGGAGGAGGAAATCAAATCCATTATTTTTTCCATGGACAACAATAAAGCTCCCGGGCCGGATGGTTATGGTGTTTTCTTCTTTAAAGTTGCTTGGGAGATTGTGGGGAGTGATGTGGTTAAGGCTGTCCAACACTTCTTCTCTTCGGGCCATCTACTCAAAGAGGTAAATTGCACTATCTTAGCCCTTGTCCCTAAGGTTGCTAACTCTTCAAGGTGTAAAGATTATAGGCTGATAGCATGTTGTAATACCATCTACAAATGCATTTCTAAGATCCTTGCAAATTGTCTCAAAGTCATTCTCCTGAATTTCATTGATAAAGCCCAAGGAGCATTTGTGGGAGGACGGTGCATTGGAGAGAACATAATGTTGTGTCAAGACCTTATGCATAATGACCATAGAATGAGCAAAGACAAGAAGTGTGCTATGAAGATTGATCTCTTGAAGGCATATGACACGGTTCATTGGGATTTCATCCTTGCTATTCTTAAAGCAATTGGGTTTCATGGAAAATTCATTGGTTGGATTAAAAGTTGCATCACAACTCCTTCTTTCTCCTTGGGAATAAATGGTGAATTTGTGGGTTTCTTCAAGAGTTCTCATGGCCTTAGACAAGGGGACCCATTATCCCCTTACCTATTTGTCATGGCAATGGAGATCATTTCTCGTATGCTTGGAGAACTCAAGAACATTCCTTCTTTTGGTCATCATTGGAAGTGTAAGAAGAATAACTTAACTCATTTGTGCTTTGCCGATGACCTTATTTTGTTTTGTAGGGCAGATGTTGATTCTATTACTCTCATGAAAAGAACCTTAATCCTTTTTCATGAATGGTTCGGACTCCAAATGAATTGCAACAAAAGCAACATCTACCTTTCCAGGATTTCCCAAGAGGAGAAGATCAAACTCGCGGATTCTATCAATTTGGAGGTGAGAGAATTGTTTTTCAAGTATTTAGGGGTACCAATAACTTCTTCTAAGCTCAAAAGTAGTGATTGCAAGCTGCTCATTCATAAGATTGTTGGGAGAATTACTTCGTGGCGTAACAAATTCTTATCTTATGCGGGTAGACTTTTACTTATCAAGGCTATCCTATTTAGCATTCAAGTGTATTGGTCTTCTATATTTATTCTTCCTTTAAGTGTTTAAAAGGAGATAGACGGAATTTTAAGGAACTTTCTTTGGAGTGGTGCTGCTATGGATGGAAAAAAGGCCAAAGTTGCTTGGGATGAGGTATGTGTTCCTAAAGTGGAGGGTGGTCTTGGCATTATGAGGTGCAAAGCTTGGAATAAGGCTGCCATCATTAAGAATATGTGGAAGATCCTCCTTGATAAAGGGAATTCACTTTGGGTGGAATGGATTAAGGCAAACAAGCTTAGAGATAAATGTTTTTGGGAGATCAAACCGAATAGTGAGAGTTCATGGGTTTGGAGGAAGATTCTAGGCTTTAGGGAACAAATGAAGACCAAGTTCAAGAAAATAATTGGCAATGGGGAAAACACTTTTCTTTGGCTTGATAATTGGCATCCCTATGGACCATTATTGGATAAGTATGGTACCCGGGTTATCTATGATTCAAGAATCCCTAAGAATGCTTTAGTAAATGAAGTCATTGATAAGCATGGGTGGAAATGGCCAGCGGCTAATTCTTGCCACCTTATGGAGATAAAGGAAGCTCTCCCTTGCTGCTCAATGGGAGGGGAGGATACTTTAATATGGTCCCCTAATACTAATGGCACCTTCTCTATCAAATCGGCATGAGAGGCAATGAGGAGTAGGAAAGACAAGGTTATTTGGCACAATCTTGTATGGTTTAAAAGACACTTCCTAAGACACTCTTTCAATGTATGGATGGATATTAGAGGTAAACTAATGACAAGGGACAAGTTAGTAAGTATTGGCCTTATATCCCACAATGTATGCCCATTGTGCAATGAGGATTCGGAAAGTATGGATCATCTATTTTTTAGGTGTGCTTTTAGCTCCCAAATTTGGAATGGAATGCTTAATCTTTGCCATCAACAACTTATCTCTAGTCCGTGGGCTTCATTGATTGCGGAATTAGCTAACAAATGGAAGGAGAATAGCTTCAAGAATATTGTGAGTAAGCTATGCTTTAGGGCAGCCGTCTACCACATTTGGAAGGCTAGGAATGACATTTGCTTTGGAAGAGGTGGATTATCAAGGGAGAGAGTTCAAATGCTTATCCAAGATTGTGTTAGAGTTAGAGTTTCTTGCTTGAAAAAGGTTAACAAGACTAGAGAAAATGTGCTAATTGCAAACAATTGGGGTATACCTCATGAAATTTTTGAATAGTTTTTGGTGGTGTTTGTCTTGTAATGTGCCTTGATTTAGGTTTTAGGTGATGTCGTGTACTTTGTTCAAAGTTGGTTTTTCGGTGTGTGTTTCGGCTATGTTCTTTTGTTTGATCTTTTGAGCTTTCTTGTTAGTTTTCGGCATAACCTAGGGGCTTGTCCTAGGTATGCTTGTGTTAAGCTTAATCTAGGGGCTTTGTCCTAGATAAGCACTTGTACATCCTTTCTTTGGTATAAAATTATTATTACTTACAAAAAAAAAACACATTAATTTCCAGATTTGAGTTTGTGAATTGTTGCATTGCCTTGATAGATATGCACCATTTGGTATCAGATCCTAGGTTGTTTGTGTGATTTGTTGACTGATTTTTATCTCCCGGAGCTACTGTTCACAGAACCTTAATTTGCCTTAAACACAAGTCTTCCTTAACCTAAACACTTACCAATACTCACTCCAACCCTTAAACACTTGTAACCATTAACCTTTACCTACTAGCCATTACCACAAATGTCCCATAAAAGAACTTCATCCTCATCCTCCTCACCTCCTCATCCTTGGGAATTTGCCAACATGGCATGAAAAGAAGAGGTCAAAGGAGAACTTAAGGCCATCAAGGACCAAATGAATCAAATGATGCAAATGATGAGAGACTTGACCCTCACTCAAAGTCGGGCAACCTTATCACAGCCCCAAACTTTAACACAAAGCCAAATACCCCCTCCTCCACCTCACCCAACCCAACTACATCAACCAAGAAGACATATTAGACCTTCCCCTCCTCCTCCTAGACATCATAGGGAGGAATTGATGCTTCATGATTATTCAAGTGAGGAAGAGCAAGAGAGGCCACCTAGGAGAGAAAAGGATGATGATAGGGGTTTAACGATTGAAATTTTGGAATTCGAAGGGAGCATGAGTCCGGATGATTTTGTTGATTGGTTACATGATATAGAAAGAGTTTTTGAATATAAGGGCTATTCGGATGAGAAGAAATGTAAACTTGCCATCTTGAAATTCAAGGATTATGCATCCTTGTGGTGGGAAAATCTTAAGTAGCAAAGGGAAAGGGATAGTAAAGAGAGAGTGAGATCTTGGGAGAAACTAAAGAAGCTTATGAAGAGAAGATTCCTTCCAGAAAACCATAAACAAGATCTTTACCTCAAGCTACACACCCTTAAGCAAGGAAGTGATGGAGTAGAGCATTACATAAGGGAGTTTGAGAAGCTATTAATGAGGAGTGAGCTGCCGGAAGTAAAAGAGCAAACCATTGCAAGATTCATTGGTGGCTTAAACCAAGACATTGCTCATATGGTAGAATTGCAACCATATTGCAGTTTTGAAGATGTGTGTAAGTTGGCTATTAAAGTAGAGAAGCAAAAGAAGGCCATGAAGCCCATGGTTTCCAAGTCATTCTCCAAAGGGACATTATCTAACAAAAACATATCTTTTACCAAGGGAACTACCTTCCATAAAGGTTCCCCATCCTACACAAATGTTGTTGATTCTTCTTCCAAGGAGAAAGTCAAGGAAAAAATGGTGGAACCAACTAAGGACAAGCCTAATATGGTGAAGACCAACCTCTCCAACAAAAAGTGCTTTAAATGCCAAGGCTATGGACACTTCCAAGTTGAATGCCCTAATAGAAGAGTTTTATCCTTGATGGAGATACAAGCAATTGAGGAGTCTCTTCAAGAAGAAGAAGAAGAAGAAAGTGAAGTTTCCAGCCATGAAAGTGATGAAGCCAACAAGGAAGAAGAAGAAGTTCTACAAGGAGCTGATGAAGGAGAGTTGCTAGTTATTAGGAGAGCTTTGCATGTCAAGCCTCTTCCTCAAGAAGAGCAAAGACTCCACATTTTCCAATCAAGGTGCACCATTGGAGATAAAGTGTGTTCTTTAATTATAGATAGTGGAAGTTGTGCAAATGTAGCTTCATCTACCTTAGTGGAAAAGTTTGGATTACCTACCATACCTCATCATCAACCATACAAGATCCAATGGTTGAGTAATAGGACCAACCTCCAAGTAGCCAAACAAGTGCTTGTTTCCTTCTCCATTGGTAAGCATTATAGTGATGAGATTTTGTGTGATGTGATTCCTATGGATGCTTGTCACTTGTTGTTGGGAAGACCATGGCAATTTGATAGGGAAGTGAAGCATGATGGCAAGAAGAACACTTACTCCTTTAAATTCAATGGCAAGACTATCACTTTAACTTCTCTTAGTCCACAACAAGTTCATAAGGCTACTAAGGGAAAAGAAGTCAAGAAAGAGAGCTTGTTTATGAATGGTCAGCAAGTGGAAGGTAGCCATCTTGAGGATTTGAGGGTAAATCCTTCTCAACCCGGGGTGGATGATGTATACGCAGCTCCATTATCATTTTTGGGTTCCAAGCCATCCTTAAGTCTCCATGCAACCCTTGAAGCCAAGAAGAATAAAGTTCTAGCAAATCCCAAGCCAAAGGAAGCATTGCACCTTCAATTTTTGCCCAAAACCACTTTTGGATATAGTCTTATCACATCCACCCAAGGTCCAAATGAATAGCTTGGTCCAATTGATCCAAAAGTGCAACTTTTAAAGTCCATCAATGGCGCAAACGTCCAAGCATCATTTTGAGAAGCCCAAAGAGCCCAAAATTGGGTTTTAGTTACATTGGAACTAAGTTAGAATTTAGTTGTTTTAGTTAGGAAACATCATTCCTAAAGTTAAGAAAAAAGCAACTAACTTTTGTCTTTAGTTAATTATTATGTATGGGTTTGGTTTAGAATGAATGGCTTAGCTTAATTCATACCATTTTAGTTGACTTTTGTGGAAAATATTGTATCATTGCCATCCATGCCTCCTATATAAAGGGGTGGATCTTTATTTGTAAACGTTTTGGTTTTGCTTTTGAATGAAAATTTGAGGAAATCTTGTTGGCTTTTTTTCTAATTTCCTTTATCCAATTCATCTTGGAGGAAGAATTGGTGGTGGAAGACCCCAAGGTTGGTGGAACTTTCCTTTATGCCTTGGTTGATTTTCTTGTTACCCTTGAAATCCAAAGTGTGAAGATTTGAATGTGTGTTGTATGCCTCGGATACTGTTCACAGTGTATGATTTTGCAATTTCTAGTTTTTGCCAGCAAAATTTGAGACAAGTTTTGAATGCCTTGTTGAATGAGTTGTGATTGCTATTATATATCATTAGAAAGCTCTTTGAATGCCCTTTCCAATGATCTATAAGTTGTATGATTTGGAGTTCATTTGGTTGGTTAAAATTGAAAGATAAATTGATACTGTGCCATATGAACATTAATTTCCAGATTTGAGTTTGTGAATTGTTGCATTGCCTTGATGGATATGCACCATTTGGTATCAGATCCTAGGTTGTTTGTGTGATTTGTTGACTGATTTTTATCTCCCGGAGCTACTGTTCACCTCCCCGGAATTCACTGTTCACTACAAATTACTATTCACAGAACCTTAATTTGCCTTAAACACAAGTCTTCCTTAACCTAAACACTTACCAATACTCACTCCAACCCTTAAACACTTGTAACCATTAACCTTTACCTACTAGCCATTACCACAAATGTCCCATAAAAGAACTTCATCCTCATCCTCCTCACCTCCTCATCCTTGGGAATTTGCCAACATGGCATGAAAAGAAGAGGTCAAAGGAGAACTTAAGGCCATCAAGGACCAAATGAATCAAATGATGCAAATGATGAGAGACTTGACCCTCACTCAAAGTCGGGCACCCTTATCACAGCCCCAAACTTTAACACAAAGCCAAATACCCCCTCCTCCACCTCACCCAACCCAACTACATCAACCAAGAAGACATATTAGACCTTCCCCTCCTCCTCCTAGACATCATAGGGAGGAATTGATGCTTCATGATTATTCAAGTGAGGAAGAGCAAGAGAGGCCACCTAGGAGAGAAAAGGATGATGATAGGGGTTTAACGATTGAAATTTTGGAATTCGAAGGGAGCATGAGTCCGGATGATTTTGTTGATTGGTTACATGATATAGAAAGAGTTTTTGAATATAAGGGCTATTCGGATGAGAAGAAATGTAAACTTGCCATCTTGAAATTCAAGGATTATGCATCCTTGTGGTGGGAAAATCTTAAGTAGCAAAGGGAAAGGGATAGTAAAGAGAGAGTGAGATCTTGGGAGAAACTAAAGAAGCTTATGAAGAGAAGATTCCTTCCAGAAAACCATAAACAAGATCTTTACCTCAAGCTACACACCCTTAAGCAAGGAAGTGATGGAGTAGAGCATTACATAAGGGAGTTTGAGAAGCTATTAATGAGGAGTGAGCTGCCGGAAGTAAAAGAGCAAACCATTGCAAGATTCATTGGTGGCTTAAACCAAGACATTGCTCATATGGTAGAATTGCAACCATATTGCAGTTTTGAAGATGTGTGTAAGTTGGCTATTAAAGTAGAGAAGCAAAAGAAGGCCATGAAGCCCATGGTTTCCAAGTCATTCTCCAAAGGGACATTATCTAACAAAAACATATCTTTTACCAAGGGAACTACCTTCCATAAAGGTTCCCCATCCTACACAAATGTTGTTGATTCTTCTTCCAAGGAGAAAGTCAAGGAAAAAATGGTGGAACCAACTAAGGACAAGCCTAATATGGTGAAGACCAACCTCTCCAACAAAAAGTGCTTTAAATGCCAAGGCTATGGACACTTCCAAGTTGAATGCCCTAATAGAAGAGTTTTATCCTTGATGGAGATACAAGCAATTGAGGAGTCTCTTCAAGAAGAAGAAGAAGAAGAAAGTGAAGTTTCCAGCCATGAAAGTGATGAAGCCAACAAGGAAGAAGAAGAAGTTCTACAAGGAGCTGATGAAGGAGAGTTGCTAGTTATTAGGAGAGCTTTGCATGTCAAGCCTCTTCCTCAAGAAGAGCAAAGACTCCACATTTTCCAATCAAGGTGCACCATTGGAGATAAAGTGTGTTCTTTAATTATAGATAGTGGAAGTTGTGCAAATGTAGCTTCATCTACCTTAGTGGAAAAGTTTGGATTACCTACCATACCTCATCATCAACCATACAAGATCCAATGGTTGAGTAATAGGACCAACCTCCAAGTAGCCAAACAAGTGCTTGTTTCCTTCTCCATTGGTAAGCATTATAGTGATGAGATTTTGTGTGATGTGATTCCTATGGATGCTTGTCACTTGTTGTTGGGAAGACCATGGCAATTTGATAGGGAAGTGAAGCATGATGGCAAGAAGAACACTTACTCCTTTAAATTCAATGGCAAGACTATCACTTTAACTTCTCTTAGTCCACAACAAGTTCATAAGGCTACTAAGGGAAAAGAAGTCAAGAAAGAGAGCTTGTTTATGAATGGTCAGCAAGTGGAAGGTAGCCATCTTGAGGATTTGAGGGTAAATCCTTCTCAACCCGGGGTGGATGATGTATACGCAGCTCCATTATCATTTTTGGGTTCCAAGCCATCCTTAAGTCTCCATGCAACCTTTGAAGCCAAGAAGAATAAAGTTCTAGCAAATCCCAAGCCAAAGGAAGCATTGCACCTTCAATTTTGGCCCAAAACCACTTTTGGATATAGTCTTATCACATCCACCCAAGGTCCAAATGAATAGCTTGGTCCAATTGATCCAAAAGTGCAACTTTTAAAGTCCATCAATGGCGCAAACGTCCAAGCATCATTTTGAGAAGCCCAAAGAGCCCAAAATTGGGTTTTAGTTACATTGGAACTAAGTTAGAATTTAGTTGTTTTAGTTAGGAAACATCATTCCTAAAGTTAAGAAAAAAGCAACTAACTTTTGTCTTTAGTTAATTATTATGTATGGGTTTGGTTTAGAATGAATGGCTTAGCTTAATTCATACCATTTTAGTTGACTTTTGTGGGAAATATTGTATCATTGCCATCCATGCCTCCTATATAAAGGGGTGGATCTTTATTTGTAAACGTTTTGGTTTTGCTTTTGAATGAAAATTTGAGGAAATCTTGTTGGCTTTTTTTCTAATTTCCTTTATCCAATTCATCTTGGAGGAAGAATTGGTGGTGGAAGACCCCAAGGTTGGTGGAACTTTCCTTTATGCCTTGGTTGATTTTCTTGTTACCCTTGAAATCCAAAGTGTGAAGATTTGAATGTGTGTTGTATGCCTCGGATACTGTTCACAGTGTATGATTTTGCAATTTCTAGTTTTTGCCAGCAAAATTTGAGACAAGTTTTGAATGCCTTGTTGAATGAGTTGTGATTGCTATTATATATCATTAGAAAGCTCTTTGAATGCCCTTTCCAATGATCTATAAGTTGTATGATTTGGAGTTCATTTGGTTGGTTAAAATTGAAAGATAAATTGATACTGTGCCATATGAACATTAATTTCCAGATTTGAGTTTGTGAATTGTTGCATTGCCTTGATGGATATGCACCATTTGGTATCAGATCCTAGGTTGTTTGTGTGATTTGTTGACTGATTTTTATCTCCCGGAGCTACTGTTCACCTCCCGGAATTCACTGTTCACTACAAATTACTATTCACAGAACCTTAATTTGCCTTAAACACAAGTCTTCCTTAACCTAAACACTTACCAATACTCACTCCAACCCTTAAACACTTGTAACCATTAACCTTTACCTACTAGCCATTACCACAAATGTCCCATAAAAGAACTTCATCCTCATCCTCCTCACCTCCTCATCCTTGGGAATTTGCCAACATGGCATGAAAAGAAGAGGTCAAAGGAGAACTTAAGGCCATCAAGGACCAAATGAATCAAATGATGCAAATGATGAGAGACTTGACCCTCACTCAAAGTCGGGCACCCTTATCACAGCCCCAAACTTTAACACAAAGCCAAATACCCCCTCCTCCACCTCACCCAACCCAACTACATCAACCAAGAAGACATATTAGACCTTCCCCTCCTCCTCCTAGACATCATAGGGAGGAATTGATGCTTCATGATTATTCAAGTGAGGAAGAGCAAGAGAGGCCACCTAGGAGAGAAAAGGATGATGATAGGGGTTTAACGATTGAAATTTTGGAATTCGAAGGGAGCATGAGTCCGGATGATTTTGTTGATTGGTTACATGATATAGAAAGAGTTTTTGAATATAAGGGCTATTCGGATGAGAAGAAATGTAAACTTGCCATCTTGAAATTCAAGGATTATGCATCCTTGTGGTGGGAAAATCTTAAGTAGCAAAGGGAAAGGGATAGTAAAGAGAGAGTGAGATCTTGGGAGAAACTAAAGAAGCTTATGAAGAGAAGATTCCTTCCAGAAAACCATAAACAAGATCTTTACCTCAAGCTACACACCCTTAAGCAAGGAAGTGATGGAGTAGAGCATTACATAAGGGAGTTTGAGAAGCTATTAATGAGGAGTGAGCTGCCGGAAGTAAAAGAGCAAACCATTGCAAGATTCATTGGTGGCTTAAACCAAGACATTGCTCATATGGTAGAATTGCAACCATATTGCAGTTTTGAAGATGTGTGTAAGTTGGCTATTAAAGTAGAGAAGCAAAAGAAGGCCATGAAGCCCATGGTTTCCAAGTCATTCTCCAAAGGGACATTATCTAACAAAAACATATCTTTTACCAAGGGAACTACCTTCCATAAAGGTTCCCCATCCTACACAAATGTTGTTGATTCTTCTTCCAAGGAGAAAGTCAAGGAAAAAATGGTGGAACCAACTAAGGACAAGCCTAATATGGTGAAGACCAACCTCTCCAACAAAAAGTGCTTTAAATGCCAAGGCTATGGACACTTCCAAGTTGAATGCCCTAATAGAAGAGTTTTATCCTTGATGGAGATACAAGCAATTGAGGAGTCTCTTCAAGAAGAAGAAGAAGAAGAAAGTGAAGTTTCCAGCCATGAAAGTGATGAAGCCAACAAGGAAGAAGAAGAAGTTCTACAAGGAGCTGATGAAGGAGAGTTGCTAGTTATTAGGAGAGCTTTGCATGTCAAGCCTCTTCCTCAAGAAGAGCAAAGACTCCACATTTTCCAATCAAGGTGCACCATTGGAGATAAAGTGTGTTCTTTAATTATAGATAGTGGAAGTTGTGCAAATGTAGCTTCATCTACCTTAGTGGAAAAGTTTGGATTACCTACCATACCTCATCCTCAACCATACAAGATCCAATGGTTGAGTAATAGGACCAACCTCCAAGTAGCCAAACAAGTGCTTGTTTCCTTCTCCATTGGTAAGCATTATAGTGATGAGATTTTGTGTGATGTGATTCCTATGGATGCTTGTCACTTGTTGTTGGGAAGACCATGACAATTTGATAGGGAAGTGAAACATGATGGCAAGAAGAACACTTACTCCTTTAAATTCAATGACAAGACTATCACTTTAACTTCTCTTAGTCCACAACAAGTTCATAAGGCTACTAAAGGAAAAGAAGTCAAGAAAGAGAGCTTGTTTATGAATGGTCAGCAAGTGGAAGGTAGCCATCTTGAGGATTTGAGGGCAAATCCTTCTCAACCCGAGGAGGATGATGTATACGCAGCTCCATTATCATTTTTGGGTTCGAAGCCATCCTTAAGTCTCCATGCAACCTTTGAAGCCAAGAAGAATAAAGTTCTAGCAAATCCCAAGCCAAAGGAAGCATTGCACCTTCAATTTTGGCCCAAAACCACTTTTGGATATAGTCTTATCACATCCACCCAAGGTCCAAATGAATAGCTTGGTCCAATTGATCCAAAAGTGCAACTTTTAAAGTCCATCAATGGCGCAAACGTCCAAGCATCATTTTGAGAAGCCCAAAGAGCCCAAAATTGGGTTTTAGTTACATTGGAACTAAGTTAGAATTTAGTTGTTTTAGTTAGGAAACATCATTCCTAAAGTTAAGAAAAAAGCAACTAACTTTTGTCTTTAGTTAATTATTATGTATGGGCTTGGTTTAGAATGAATGGCTTAGCTTAATTCATACCATTTTAGTTGACTTTTGTGGGAAATATTGTATCATTGCCATCCATGCCTCCTATATAAAGGGGTGGATCTTTATTTGTAAACGTTTTTGTTTTGCTTTTGAATGAAAATTTGAGGAAATCTTGTTGGCTTTTTTTCTAATTTCCTTTATCCAATTCATCTTGGAGGAAGAATTGGTGGTGGAAGACCCCAAGGTTGGTGGAACTTTCCTTTATGCCTTGGTTGATTTTCTTGTTACCCTTGAAATCCAAAGTGTGAAGATTTGAATGTGTGTTGTATGCCTCGGATACTGTTCACAGTGTATGATTTTGCAATTTCTAGTTTTTGCCAGCAAAATTTGAGACAAGTTTTGAATGCCTTGTTGAATGAGTTGTGATTGCTATTATATATCATTAGAAAGCTCTTTGAATGCCCTTTCCAATGATCTATAAGTTGTATGATTTGGAGTTCATTTGGTTGGTTAAAATTGAAAGATAAATTGATACTGTGCCATATGAACATTAATTTCCAGATTTGAGTTTGTGAATTGTTGCATTGCCTTGATGGATATGCACCATTTGGTATCAGATCCTAGGTTGTTTGTGTGATTTGTTGACTGATTTTTATCTCCCGGAGCTACTGTTCACCTCCCCGGAATTCACTGTTCACTACAAATTACTATTCACAGAACCTTAATTTGCCTTAAACACAAGTCTTCCTTAACCTAAACACTTACCAATACTCACTCCAACCCTTAAACACTTGTAACCATTAACCTTTACCTACTAGCCATTACCACAAATGTCCCATAAAAGAACTTCATCCTCATCCTCCTCACCTCCTCATCCTTGGGAATTTGCCAACATGGCATGAAAAGAAGAGGTCAAAGGAGAACTTAAGGCCATCAAGGACCAAATGAATCAAATGATGCAAATGATGAGAGACTTGACCCTCACTCAAAGTCGGGCACCCTTATCACAGCCCCAAACTTTAACACAAAGCCAAATACCCCCTCCTCCACCTCACCCAACCCAACTACATCAACCAAGAAGACATATTAGACCTTCCCCTCCTCCTCCTAGACATCATAGGGAGGAATTGATGCTTCATGATTATTCAAGTGAGGAAGAGCAAGAGAGGCCACCTAGGAGAGAAAAGGATGATGATAGGGGTTTAACGATTGAAATTTTGGAATTCGAAGGGAGCATGAGTCCGGATGATTTTGTTGATTGGTTACATGCTATAGAAAGAGTTTTTGAATATAAGGGCTATTCGGATGAGAAGAAATGTAAACTTGCCATCTTGAAATTCAAGGATTATGCATCCTTGTGGTGGGAAAATCTTAAGAAGCAAAGGGAAAGGGATGGTAAAGAGAGAGTGAGATCTTGGGAGAAACTAAAGAAGCTTATGAAGAGAAGATTCCTTCCAGAAAACCATAAACAAGATCTTTACCTCAAGCTACACACCCTTAAGCAAGGAAGTGATGGAGTAGAGCATTACATAAGGGAGTTTGAGAAGCTATTAATGAGGAGTGAGCTGCCGGAAGTGAAAGAGCAAACCATTGCAAGATTCATTGGTGGCTTAAACCAAGACATTGCTCATATGGTAGAATTGCAACCATATTGCAGTTTTGAAGATGTGTGTAAGTTGGCTATTAAAGTAGAGAAGCAAAAGAAGGCCATGAAGCCATGGTTTCCAAGTCATTCTCCAAAGGGACATTATCTAACAAAAGCATATCTTTTACCAAGGGAACTACCTTCCATAAAGGTTCCCCATCCTACACAAATGTTGTTGATTCTTCTTCCAAGGAGAAAGGCAAGGAAAAAATGGTGGAACCAACTAAGGACAAGCCTAATATGGTGAAGACCAACCTCTCCAACAAAAAGTGCTTTAAATGCCAAGGCTATGGACACTTCCAAGCTGAATACCCTAATAGAAGAGTTTTATCCTTGATGGAGATACAAGCAATTGAGGAGTCTCTTCAAGAAGAAGAAGAAGAAAGTGAAGTTTCCAGCCATGAAAGTGATGAAGCCAACAAGGAAGAAGAAGAAATTCTACAAGGAGCTGATGAAGGAGAGTTGCTAGTTATTAGGAGAGCTTTGCATGTCAAGCCTCTTCCTCAAGAAGAGCAAAGACTCCACATTTTCCAATCAAGGTGCACCATTGGAGATAAAGTGTGTTCTTTAATTATAGATAGTGGAAGTTGTGCAAATGTAGCTTCATCTACCTTAGTGGAAAAGTTTGGATTACCTACCATACCTCATCCTCAACCATACAAGATCCAATGGTTGAGTAATAGGACCAACCTCCAAGTAGCCAAACAAGTGCTTGTTTCCTTCTCCATTGGTAAGCATTATAGTGATGAGATTTTGTGTGATGTGATTCCTATGGATGCTTGTCACTTGTTGTTGGGAAGACCATGGCAATTTGATAGGGAAGTGAAGCATGATGGCAAGAAGAACACTTACTCCTTTAAATTCAATGGCAAGACTATCACTTTAACTTCTCTTAGTCCACAACAAGTTCATAAGGCTACTAAGGGAAAAGAAGTCAAGAAAGAGAGCTTGTTTATGAATGGTCAGCAAGTGGAAGGTAGCCATCTTGAGGATTTGAGGGCAAATCCTTCTCAACCCGGGGAGGATGATGTATACGCAGCTCCATTATCATTTTTGGGTTCCAAGCCATCCTTAAGTCTCCATGCAACCTTTGAAGCCAAGAAGAATAAAGTTCTAGCAAATCCCAAGCCAAAGGAAGCATTGCACCTTCAATTTTGGCCCAAAACCACTTTTGGATATAGTCTTATCACATCCACCCAAGGTCCAAATGAATAGCTTGGTCCAATTGATCCAAAAGTGCAACTTTTAAAGTCCATCAATGGCCCAAACGTCCAAGCATCATTTTGAGAAGCCCAAAGAGCCCAAAATTGGGTTTTAGTTACATTGGAACTAAGTTAGAATTTAGTTGTTTTAGTTAGGAAACATCATTCCTAAAGTTAAGAAAAAAGCAACTAACTTTTGTCTTTAGTTAATTACTATGTATGGGCTTGGTTTAGAATGAATGGCTTAGCTTAATTCATACCATTTTAGTTGACTTTTGTGGGAAATATTGTATCATTGCCATCCATGCCTCCTATATAAAGGGGTGGATCTTTATTTGTAAACGTTTTGGTTTTGCTTTTGAATGAAAATTTGAGGAAATCTTGTTGGCTTTTTTTCTCATTTCCTTTATCCAATTCATCTTGGAGGAAGAATTGGTGGTGGAAGACCCCAAGGTTGGTGGAACTTTCCTTTATGCCTTGGTTAATTTTCTTGTTACCCTTGAAATCCAAAGTGTGAAGATTTGAATGTGTGTTGTATGCCTCGGATACTGTTCACAGTGTATGATTTTGCAATTTCTAGTTTTTGCCAGCAAAATTTGAGACAAGTTTTGAATGCCTTGTTGAATGAGTTGTGATTGCTATTATATATCATTAGAAAGCTCTTTGAATGCCCTTTCCAATGATCTATAAGTTGTATGATTTGGAGTTCATTTGATTGGTTAAAATTGAAAGATAAATTGATACTGTGCCATATGAACATTAATTTCCAGATTTGAGTTTGTGAATTGTTGCATTGCCTTGATGGATATGCACCATTTGGTATCAGATCCTAGGTTGTTTGTGTGATTTGTTGACTGATTTTTATCTCCCGGAGCTACTGTTCACCTCCCCGGAATTCACTGTTCACTACAAATTACTATTCACAGAACCTTAATTTGCCTTAAACACAAGTCTTCCTTAACCTAAACACTTACCAATACTCACTTCAACCCTTAAACACTTGTAACCATTAACCTTTACCTACTAGCCATTACCACAAATGTCCCATAAAAGAACTTCATCCTCATCCTCCTCACCTCCTCATCCTTGGGAATTTGCCAACATGGCATGAAAAGAAGAGGTCAAAGGAGAACTTAAGGCCATCAAGGACCAAATGAATCAAATGATGCAAATGATGAGAGACTTGACCCTCACTCAAAGTCGGGCACCCTTATCACAGCCCCAAACTTTAACACAAAGCCAAATACCCCCTCCTCCACCTCACCCAACCCAACTACATCAACCAAGAAGACATATTAGACCTTCCCCTCCTCCTCCTAGACATCATAGGGAGGAATTGATGCTTCATGATTATTCAAGTGAGGAAGAGCAAGAGAGGCCACCTAGGAGAGAAAAGGATGATGATAGGGGTTTAAGGATTGAAATTTTGGAATTCGAAGGGAGCATGAGTCCGGATGATTTTGTTGATTGGTTACATGCTATAGAGAGAGTTTTTGAATATAAGGGCTATTCGGATGAGAAGAAATGTAAACTTGCCATCTTGAAATTCAAGGATTATGCATCCTTGTGGTGGGAAAATCTTAAGAAGCAAAGGGAAAGGGATGGTAAAGAGAGAGTGAGATCTTGGGAGAAACTAAAGAAGCTTATGAAGAGAAGATTCCTTCCAGACAACCATAAACAAGATCTTTACCTCAAGCTACACACCCTTAAGCAAGGAAGTGATGGAGTAGAGCATTACATAAGGGAGTTTGAGAAGCTATTAATAAGGAGTGAGCTGCCGGAAGTGAAAGAGCAAACCATTGCAAGATTCATTGGTGGCTTAAACCAAGACATTGCTCATATGGTAGAATTGCAACCATATTGCACTTTTGAAGATGTGTGTAAGTTGGCTATTAAAGTGGAGAAGCAAAAGAAGGCCATGAAGCGCATGGTTTCCAAGTCATTCTCCAAAGGGACATTATCTAACAAAAGCATATCTTTTACCAAGGGAACTACCTTCCATAAAGGTTCCCCATCCTACACAAATGTTGTTGATTCTTCTTCCAAGGAGAAAGGCAAGGAAAAAATGGTGGAACCAACTAAGGACAAGCCTAATATGGTGAAGACCAACCTCTCCAACAAAAAGTGCTTTAAATGCCAAGGCTATGGACACTTCCAAGCTGAATGCCCTAATAGAAGAGTTTTATCCTTGATGGAGATACAAGCAATTGAGGAGTCTCTTCAAGAAGAAGAAGAAAGTGAAGTTTCCAGCCATGAAAGTGATGAAGCCAACAAGGAAGAAGAAGAAATTCTACAAGGAGCTGATGAAGGAGAGTTGCTAGTTATTAGGAGAGCTTTGCATGTCAAGCCTCTTCCTCAAGAAGAGCAAAGACTCCACATTTTCCAATCAAGGTGCACCATTGGAGATAAAGTGTGTTCTTTAATTATAGATAGTGGAAGTTGTGCAAATGTAGCTTCATCTACCTTAGTGGAAAAGTTTGGATTACCTACCATACCTCATCCTCAACCATACAAGATCCAATGGTTGAGTAATGGGACCAACCTCCAAGTAGCCAAACAAGTGCTTGTTTCCTTCTCCATTGGTAAGCATTATAGTGATGAGATTTTGTGTGATGTGATTCCTATGGATGCTTGTCACTTGTTGTTGGGAAGACCATGACAATTTGATAGGGAAGTGAAGCATGATGGCAAGAAGAACACTTACTCCTTTAAATTCAATGGCAAGACTATCACTTTAACTTCTCTTAGTCCACAACAAGTTCATAAGGCTACTAAGGGAAAAGAAGTCAAGAAAGAGAGCTTGTTTATGAATGGTCAGCAAGTGGAAGGTAGCCATCTTGAGGATTTGAGGGCAAATCCTTCTCAACCCGAGGAGGATGATGTATACGCAGCTCCATTATCATTTTTGGGTTCGAAGCCATCCTTAAGTCTCCATGCAACCTTTGAAGCCAAGAAGAATAAAGTTCTAGCAAATCCCAAGCCAAAGGAAGCATTGCACCTTCAATTTTGGCCCAAAACCACTTTTGGATATAGTCTTATCACATCCACCCAAGGTCCAAATGAATAGCTTGGTCCAATTGATCCAAAAGTGCAACTTTTAAAGTCCATCAATGGCCCAAACGTCCAAGCATCATTTTGAGAAGCCCAAAGAGCCCAAAATTGGGTTTTAGTTACATTGGAACTAAGTTAGAATTTAGTTGTTTTAGTTAGGAAACATCATTCCTAAAGTTAAGAAAAAAGCAACTAACTTTTGTCTTTAGTTAATTACTATGTATGGGCTTGGTTTAGAATGAATGGCTTAGCTTAATTCATACCATTTTAGTTGACTTTTGTGGGAAATATTGTATCATTGCCATCCATGCCTCCTATATAAAGGGGTGGATCTTTATTTGTAAACGTTTTGGTTTTGCTTTTGAATGAAAATTTGAGGAAATCTTGTTGGCTTTTTTTCTCATTTCCTTTATCCAATTCATCTTGGAGGAAGAATTGGTGGTGGAAGACCCCAAGGTTGGTGGAACTTTCCTTTATGCCTTGGTTAATTTTCTTGTTACCCTTGAAATCCAAAGTGTGAAGATTTGAATGTGTGTTGTATGCCTCGGATACTGTTCACAGTGTATGATTTTGCAATTTCTAGTTTTTGCCAGCAAAATTTGAGACAAGTTTTGAATGCCTTGTTGAATGAGTTGTGATTGCTATTATATATCATTAGAAAGCTCTTTGAATGCCCTTTCCAATGATCTATAAGTTGTATGATTTGGAGTTCATTTGATTGGTTAAAATTGAAAGATAAATTGATACTGTGCCATATGAACATTAATTTCCAGATTTGAGTTTGTGAATTGTTGCATTGCCTTGATGGATATGCACCATTTGGTATCAGATCCTAGGTTGTTTGTGTGATTTGTTGACTGATTTTTATCTCCCGGAGCTACTGTTCACCTCCCCGGAATTCACTGTTCACTACAAATTACTATTCACAGAACCTTAATTTGCCTTAAACACAAGTCTTCCTTAACCTAAACACTTACCAATACTCACTCCAACCCTTAAACACTTGTAACCATTAACCTTTACCTACTAGCCATTACCACAAATGTCCCATAAAAGAACTTCATCCTCATCCTCCTCACCTCCTCATCCTTGGGAATTTGCCAACATGGCATGAAAAGAAGAGGTCAAAGGAGAACTTAAGGCCATCAAGGACCAAATGAATCAAATGATGCAAATGATGAGAGACTTGACCCTCACTCAAAGTCGGGCACCCTTATCACAGCCCCAAACTTTAACACAAAGCCAAACACCCCCTCCTCCACCTCACCCAACCCAACTACATCAACCAAGAAGACATATTAGACCTTCCCCTCCTCCTCCTAGACATCATAGGGAGGAATTGATGCTTCATGATTATTTAAGTGAGGAAGAGCAAGAGAGGCCGCCTAGGAGAGAAAAGGATGATGATAGGGGTTTAAGGATTGAAACTTCGGAATTCGAAGGGAGCATGAGTCCGGATGATTTTGTTGATTGGTTACATGCTATAGAGAGAGTTTTTGAATATAAGGGCTATTCGGATGAGAAGAAATGTAAACTTGCCATCTTGAAATTCAAGGATTATGCATCTTTGTGGTGGGAAAATCTTAAGAAGCAAAGGGAAAGGGATGGTAAAGAGAGAGTGAGATCTTGGGAGAAACTAAAGAAGCTTATGAAGAGAAGATTCCTTCCAGACAACCATAAACAAGATCTTTACCTCAAGCTACACACCCTTAAGCAAGGAAGTGATGGAGTAGAGCATTACATAAGGGAGTTTGAGAAGCTATTAATAAGGAGTGAGCTGCCGGAAGTGAAAGAGCAAACCATTGCAAGATTCATTGGTGGCTTAAACCAAGACATTGCTCATATGGTAGAGTTGCAACCATATTGCACTTTTGAAGATGTGTGTAAGTTGGCTATTAAAGTGGAGAAGCAAAAGAAGGCCATGAAGCACATGGTTTCCAAGTCATTCTCCAAAGGGACATTATCTAACAAAAGCATATCTTTTACCAAGGGAACTACCTTCCATAAAGGTTCCCCATCCTACACAAATGTTGTTAATTCTTCTTCCAAGGAGAAAGGCAAGGAAAAAATAGTGGAACCAACTAAGGACAAGCCTAATATGGTGAAGACCAACCTCTCTAACAAAAAGTGCTTTAAATGCCAAGGCTATGGACACTTCCAAGCTGAATGCCCTAATAGAAGAGTTTTATCCTTGATGGAGATACAAGCAATTGAGGAGTCTCTTCAAGAAGAAGAAGAAAGTGAAGTTTCCAGCCATGAAAGTGATGAAGCCAACAAGGAAGAAGAAGAAATTCTACAAGGAGCTGATGAAGGAGAGTTGCTAGTTATTAGGAGAGCTTTGCATGTCAAGCCTCTTCCTCAAGAAGAGCAAAGACTCCACATTTTCCAATCAAGGTGCACCATTGGAGATAAAGTGTGTTCTTTAATTATAGATAGTGGAAGTTGTGCAAATGTAGCTTCATCTACCTTAGTGGAAAAGTTTGGATTACCTACCATACCTCATCCTCAACCATACAAGATCCAATGGTTGAGTAATGGGACCAACCTCCAAGTAGCCAAACAAGTGCTTGTTTCCTTCTCCATTGGTAAGCATTATAGTGATGAGATTTTGTGTGATGTGATTCCTATGGATGCTTGTCACTTGTTGTTGGGAAGACCATGACAATTTGATAGGGAAGTGAAGCATGATGGCAAGAAGAACACTTACTCCTTTAAATTCAATGGCAAGACTATCACTTTAACTTCTCTTAGTCCACAACAAGTTCATAAGGCTACTAAGGGAAAAGAAGTCAAGAAAGAGAGCTTGTTTATGAATGGTCAGCAAGTGGAAGGTAGCCATCTTGAGGATTTGAGGGCAAATCCTTCTCAACCCGGGGAGGATGATGTATACGCAGCGCCATTATCATTTTCGGGTTCCAAGCCATCCTTAAGTCTCCATGCAACCTTTGAAGCCAAGAAGAATAAAGTTCTAGCAAATCCCAAGCCAAAGGAAGCATTGCACCTTCAATTTTGGCCCAAAACCACTTTTGGATATAGTCTTATCACATCCACCCAAGGTCCAAATGAATAGCTTGGTCCAATTGATCCAAAAGTGCAACTTTTAAAGTCCATCAATGGCCCAAACGTCCAAGCATCATTTTGAGAAGCCCAAAGAGCCCAAAATTGGGTTTTAGTTAAATTGGAACTAAGTTAGAATTTAGTTGTTTTAGTTAGGAAACATCATTCCTAAAGTTAAGAAGAAAACAACTAACTTTTGTCTTTAGTTAATTACTATGTATGGGCTTGGTTTAGAATGAAT
Organism: Mangifera indica; assembly: GCF_011075055.1. Classification (NCBI taxonomy): domain Eukaryota; kingdom Viridiplantae; phylum Streptophyta; class Magnoliopsida; order Sapindales; family Anacardiaceae; genus Mangifera; species Mangifera indica. Next base: position 2,249,190 of record NC_058148.1, read on the forward strand.
GGCTTAGCTTAATTCATACCATTTTAGTTGACTTTTGTGGGAAATATTGTATCATTGCCATCCATGCCTCCTATATAAAGGGGTGGATCTTTATTTGTAAACGTTTTGGTTTTGCTTTTGAATGAAAATTTGAGGAAATCTTGTTGGCTTTTTTTCTCATTTCCTTTATCCAATTCATCTTGGAGGAAGAATTGGTGGTGGAAGACCCCAAGGTTGGTGGAACTTTCCTTTATGTCTTGGTTAATTTTCTTGTTACCTTTGAAATCCAAAGTGTGAAGATTTGAATGTGTGTTGTATGCCTCGGATACTGTTCACAGTGTATGATTTTGCAATTTCTAGTTTTTGCCAGCAAAATTTGAGACAAGTTTTGAATGCCTTGTTGAATGAGTTGTGATTGCTATTATATATCATTAGAAAGCTCTTTGAATACCCTTTCCAATGATCTATAAGTTGTATGATTTGGAGTTCATTTGATTGGTTAAAATTGAAAGATAAATTGATACTGTGCCATATGAACATTAATTTCCAGATTTGAGTTTGTGAATTGTTGCATTGCCTTGATGGATATGCACCATTTGGTATCAGATCCTAGGTTGTTTGTGTGATTTGTTGACTGATTTTTATCTCCCGGAGCTACTGTTCACCTCCCCGGAATTCACTGTTCACTACAAATTACTATTCATAGAACCTTAATTTGCCTAAAACACAAGTCTTCCTTAACCTAAACACTTACCAATACTCACTCCAACCCTTAAACACTTGTAACCATTAACCTTTACCTACTAGCCATTACCACAAATGTCCCATAAAAGAACTTCATCCTCATCCTCCTCACCTCCTCATCCTTGGGAATTTGCCAACATGGCATGAAAAGAAGAGGTCAAAGGAGAACTTAAGGCCATCAAGGACCAAATGAATCAAATGATGCAAATGATGAGAGACTTGACCCTCACTCAAAGTCGGGCACCCTTATCACAGCCCCAAACTTTAACACAAAGCCAAATACCCCCTCCTCCACCTCACCTCACCTAACCCAACTACATCAACCAAGAAGACATATTAGACCTTCCGCTCCTCCTCCTAGACATCATAGGGAGGAATTGATGCTTCATGATTATTCAAGTGAGGAAGAGCAAGAGAGGCCACCTAGGAGAGAAAAGGATGATGATAGGGGTTTAAGGATTGAAATTTCGGAATTCGAAGGGAGCATGAGTCCGGATGATTTTTTTTGATTGGTTACATGCTATAGAGAGAGTTTTTGAATATAAGGGCTATTCGGAGGAGAAGAAATGTAAACTTGCCATCTTGAAATTCAAGGATTATGCATCCTTGTGGTGGGAAAATCTTAAGAAGCAAAGGGAAAGGGATGGTAAAGAGAGAGTGAGATCTTGGGAGAAACTAAAGAAGCTTATGAAGAGAAGATTCCTTCCAGACAACCATAAACAAGATCTTTACCTCAAGCTACACACCCTTAAGCAAGGAAGTGATGGAGTAGAGCATTACATAAGGGAGTTTGAGAAGCTATTAATAAGGAGTGAGCTGCCGGAAGTGAAAGAGCAAACCATTGCAAGATTCATTGGTGGCTTAAACCAAGACATTGCTCATATGGTAGAATTGCAACCATATTGCACTTTTGAAGATGTGTGTAAGTTGGCTATTAAAGTGGAGAAGCAAAAGAAGGCCATGAAGCGCATGGTTTCCAAGTCATTCTCCAAAGGGACATTATCTAACAAAAGCATATCTTTTACCAAGGGAACTACCTTCCATAAAGGTTCCCCATCCTACACAAATGTTGTTGATTCTTCTTCCAAGCAGAAAGGCAAGGAAAAAATGGTGGAACCAACTAAGGACAAGCCTAATATGGTGAAGACCAACCTCTCCAACAAAAAGTGCTTTAAATACCAAGGCTATAGACACTTCCAAGCTGAATGCCCTAATAGAAGAGTTTTATCCTTGATGGAGATATAAGCAATTAAGGAGTCTCTTCAAGAAGAAGAAGAAAGTGAAGTTTCCAGCCATGAAAGTGATGAAGCCAACAAGGAAGAAGAAGAAATTCTACAAGGAGCTGATGAAGGAGAGTTGCTAGTTATTAGGAGAGCTTTGCATGTCAAGCCTCTTCCTCAAGAAGAGCAAAGACTCCACATTTTCCAATCAAGGTGCACCATTGGAGATAAAGTGTGTTATTTAATTATAGATAGTGGAAGTTGTGCCAATGTAGCTTCATCTACCTTAGTGGAAAAGTTTGGATTACCTACCATACCTCATCCTCAACCATACAAGATCCAATGGTTGAGTAATGGGACCAACCTCCAAGTAGCCAAACAAGTGCTTGTTTCCTTCTCCATTGGTAAGCATTATAGTGATGAGATTTTGTGTGATGTGATTCCTATGGATGCTTGTCACTTGTTGTTGGGAAGACCATGGCAATTTGATAGGGAAGTGAAGCATGATGGCAAGAAGAACACTTACTCCTTTAAATTCAATGGCAAGACTATCACTTTAACTTCTCTTAGTCCATAACAAGTTCATAAGGCTACTAAGGGAAAAGAAGTCAAGTAAGAGAGCTTGTTTATGAATGGTCAGCAAGTGGAAGTTAGCCATCTTGAGGATTTGAGGGCAAATCCTTCTCAACCCGGGGAGGATGATGTATACGCAGCTCCATTATCATTTTTGGATTCCAAGCCATCCTTAAGTCTCCATGCAACCTTTGAAGCCAAGAAGAATAAAGTTCTAGCAAATCCCAAGCCAAAGGAAGCATTGCACCTTCAATTTTGGCCCAAAACCACTTTTGGATATAGTCTTATCACATCCACCCAAGGTCCAAATGAATAGCTTGGTCCAATTGATCCAAAAGTGCAACTTTTAAAGTCCATCAATGGCCCAAACGTCCAAGCATCATTTTGAGAAGCCCAAAGAGCCCAAAATTGGGTTTTAGTTACATTGGAACTAAGTTAGAATTTAGTTGTTTTAGTTAGGAAACATCATTCCTAAAGTTAAGAAAAAAGCAACTAACTTTTGTCTTTAGTTAATTACTATGTATGGGCTTGGTTTAGAATGAATGGCTTAGCTTAATTCATACCATTTTAGTTGACTTTTGTGGGAAATATTGTATCATTGCCATCCATGCCTCCTATATAAAGGGGTGGATCTTTATTTGTAAACGTTTTGGTTTTGCTTTTGAATGAAAATTTGAGGAAATCTTGTTGGTTTTTTTTCTCATTTCCTTTATCCAATTCATCTTGGAGGAAGAATTGGTGGTGGAAGACCCCAAGGTTGGTGGAACTTTCCTTTATGCCTTGGTTAATTTTCTTGTTACCCTTGAAATCCAAAGTGTGAAGATTTGAATGTGTGTTGTATGCCTCGGATACTGTTCACAGTGTATGATTTTGCAATTTCTAGTTTTTGCCAGCAAAATTTGAGACAAGTTTTGAATGCCTTGTTGAATGAGTTGTGATTGCTATTATATATCAGTAGAAAGCTCTTTGAATGCCCTTTCCAATGATCTATAAGTTGTATGATTTGGAGTTCATTTGATTGGTTAAAATTGAAAGATAAATTGATACTGTGCCATTTGAACATTAATTTCCAGATTTGAGTTTGTGAATTGTTGCATTGCCTTGATGGATATGCACAATTTGGTATCAGATCCTAGGTTGTTTGTGTGATTTGTTGACTGATTTTTATCTCCGGAGCTACTGTTCACCTCCCGAAATTTACTGTTCACTACAAAATTACTGTTCACAGAACCTTAATTTGCCTAAAACACAAGTCTTCCTTAACCTAAACACTTACCAATACTCACCCCAACCCTTACACACTTATAACCATTAACCATTACCACAAATGTCCCACAAAAGAACTTCATCCTCATCCTCCTCACCTCCTCATCCTTGGGAATTTGCCCACATGGCATTAAAAGAAGAAGTTAAAGGAGAACTTAAGGCCATTAAGGACCAAATGAATCAAATGATGCAAATGATGAGAGACTTGACCCTCACTCAAAGTAGGGCACCCTTATCACAGCCCCAAACTTCAACACAAAGCCAAATACCCCCTCCTCCACCTCACCCAACCCAACTACATCAACCAAGAAGACATATTAGACCTTCCCCTCCTCCTCCTAGACATCATAGGGAGGAATTGATGCTTCATGATTATTCAAGTGAGGAAGAACAAGAAAGGCCACCTAGGAGAGAAAAGGATGATGATAGGGGTTTAAGAATTGAAATTCCGGAATTCGAAGGGAGCATGAGTCCGGATGATTTTGTTGATTGGTTACATGCCATAGAGAGAGTTTTTGAATATAAGGGCTATTCGGATGAGAAGAAATGTAAACTTGCCATCTTGAAATTCAAGGATTATGCATCCTTGTGGTGGGAAAATCTTAAGAAGCAAAGGGAAAGGGATGGTAAAGAGAGAGTGAGATCTTGGGAGAAACTAAAGAAGCTTATGAAGAGAAGATTCCTTCCGGACAACCATAAACAAGATCTTTACCTCAAGCTACACACCCTTAAGCAAGGAAGTGATGGAGTAGAGCATTACATAAGGGAGTTTGAGAAGCTATTAATGAGAAGTGAGCTGCCGGAAGTGAAAGAGCAAACCATTGCAAGATTCATTGGTGGTTTAAACCAAGACATTGCTCATATGGTAGAATTGCAACCATATTGCACATTTGAAGATGTTTGTAAGTTAGCTATTAAGGTGGAGAAGCAAAAGAAGGCCATGAAGTCTACGGTTGCCAAGCCATTCACCAAGGGGACTTCATTCTACAAAAGCCCTCCTTTCCACAAGGGAACCACCTTTCAAAAGGGTTCCCCATCCAACTATAAGGCTGCCGAAATCACTTCCAAGGAGAAAGGAAAAGAAAAGGTGGTAGAACCTAGCAAGAACAAACCAATTATGGGAAGACTTGATCTATCCAATAAAAAGTGCTTCAAATGTCAAGGCTATGGACACTTCCAAGCCGAATGCCCAAATAGAAGAACTTTGTCATTGATGGAGATTCAAGCTATTGAAGAGTCTCTTCAAGAAGATGAAGAAAATGTAGATTATGGCCATGAAGATGGAGCTGCCGAAGAAGAAGAAGAGGAGGTCATGCAAAGGGCTGATGAAGGAGAGATGTTGGTGATTAGAAGAGCATTGCATTCCAAGTCCTTCCCACATGAGGAACAAAGGCTCCAAATTTTCCAATCAAGATGCACCATTGGAGGCAAGGTGTGTTCTTTGATTATAGATAGTGGAAGTTGTGCAAATGTGGCTTCATCTATATTAGTGGAGAAACTTGGATTATCTACCATACCTCATCCTCAACCATATAAGCTCCAATGGTTGAGCAATGGGACCAGCCTCCAAGTAGCCAAACAAGTACTTGTTTCCTTTTCCATTGGCAAGCATTACCAAGATGAGATTGTGTGTGATGTAGTTCCCATGGATGCATGCCATTTGTTGTTAGGGAGACCTTGGCAATTTGATAGAGAAGTAACTCATAATGGTAAAAAGAACACTTATTCCTTCAAATTCAAGGGGAAGACCATTACTTTGCTACCTCTTAGTCCCCAAGAAGCTAACAAGGCTATCAAAGGGAAAGAAGCTAAAAGGGAGAGTATGTATATGAATGGGCAGCAAGTAGAAAGGGCTCTTTTGAGTTTGCAACCTATCTTTGCATTACTTATACTTGAAGGGGAGCTCAAACATGAGAAGAAAGAAGCTCATCCCTTAGTTCAATCTCTCTTGGCTGAATTTGAAGATGTGTTCCCACTAGAGCTTCCATCCGGCCTCCCTCCTATAAGAGGCATTGAGCATCAAATTGACTTGGTTCCGGGTGCACCATTGCCTAATAAGCCAGCCTATAGATGCAATCTCATGGAGACTAAAGAGTTGCAAGGGCAAGTGGAAGAATTGATTGAAAAAGGCTTTGTAAAGCCTAGCATGAGTCCATGTTCCGTTCCAGCCCTACTTGTTCCTAAGAAAGATGGTTCATATAGGATGTGTGTGGATAGTAGAGCCATTAACAATATAACCATCAAGTATAGGTATCCCATCCCTAGACTTGATGACATGCTTGATGAGTTACATGGTGCTTGTGTCTTCTCCAAAATTGATCTAAGGAGTGGCTACCATCAAATAAGGATGAAAGAAGGGGATGAATGGAAGACAGCCTTCAAGACTAAGGGAGGCTTATATGAATGGTTGGTTATGCCCTTTGGCCTTTCAAATGCTCCAAGCACTTTCATGAGGCTTATGAATGAGGTACTCAAACCTTACATTGGTGCATTTGTTGTTGTTTATTTTGATGACATATTAGTATATAGGAAAACTCTTGATGATCATGTCTTGCATTTGAGAAGTGTTTTTGATGTGTTGAGGAAGAATAAGTTATATGCAAAAGAAGAGAAGTGTGAATTCTTTGTAGACCAAGTTGTGTTCCTTGGATATGTAGTTTCTAAGGATGGCATTCAAGTAGATCAATCTAAGGTAGATGCCATTAAAACTTGGCCCCAACCAAAGACTCTCACTGAAGTAAGGAGCTTCCATGGCTTTGCTTCTTTTTATAGGCGTTTTGTGCCTAATTTTAGCACTCTCATGGCTCCCATCACTGAATGTATGAAGAAAAATGGGTTTGAATGGTCCACAGCAGCCTTCAAAGCATTTGAAGAGGTTAAAAAGAAGTTATGTGAAGCCCCCATACTTGCTCTACCTGATTTTGATAAGGTATTTGAAGTGGAATGTGATGCAAATGGAGTTGGCATTGGGGCAGTCCTAACTCAAGCCAAAAGACCCATTGCTTACTTTAGTGAGAAGCTGAATGAGTCCAAGAGAAGATACTCCACCTATGACAAAGAATTCTATGCAATTGTTAGAGCCCTTGATCATTGGAGTCATTACCTAAGGCCTAAACAATTTGTGCTTCATTTCGATCACCAAGCCTTGAAGTTTCTTAGTAGCCAACATAAGATAAGTTCAAGGCATGCTAAATGGGTGGAATTCCTCCAATCTTTCTCCTTTGTTTCAGCATATAAACAAGGTTCTTCCAATATAGTTGCGGATGCTCTTTCAAGGAGGCATTACTTGTTATCCATTCTTGATACAAGAGTTCTAGGTTTCCAGCTTATGAGACAATATTACAATGAAGATGATAAGCTTTGGGAGATCATGAAGAAGTGTTCTAGAGGGGCATATGAAGACTATTCTGTCCATGATGGTTTTCTTTTCAAAGGAGCTAAATTATGCATCCCTAAGAGCTCTTTTAGGGAACTTCTCATTAGGGAGACACATGGTGGTGGATTAGCAGGTCATTTTGGCATAAATAAGACCTTAGACATGCTTAAGGAGCATTTCTATTGGCCTAAGATGGTGAGTGACGTCCAAGCCATTATTGCAAGGTGTGGCACATGTCAAAGGTCCAAGTCTCATTTCAAACCTGGTCCTTACATGCCTTTACCTATTCCGGAGTAGCCATGGGAGGATCTTAGCATGGATTTTATTGTGGCTCTTCCAAGAACTCAAAGGGGAAAGGATGCTATAATGGTGGTAGTAGATAGATTCTCTAAAATGGCCCACTTCATCCCTTGTTCCAAGACTGAAGATGCTAGCAAGGTGGCTGAATTATTCTTCAAGGAAGTGGTGAAGCTACATGGAATTCCAAGAACCATAGTTTCGGATAGAGACACCAAGTTCTTGAGCCACTTTTGGAGGACATTATGGAGCAAAATGGGAACCAAGCTCATGTTTAGCACCTCTCACCACCCTCAAACCGATGGTCAAACCGAAGTAACTAATAGGACTTTGGGAACAATCTTGAGGACTTTGGTTAACAAGCACTTAAGGGATTGGGACTTGAAGATTGCTCAAGCTGAATTTTCCTACAATAGGAGTCCAAGTGCAACAACCGGACACTCTCCATTTGAGGTAGTCTATGGCCTTAATCCCTTAACTCTTTTGGATCTAACTTCCTTACCTCTTGATGTGCAAGTTCACAAGGATGCCAAGGAGAAAGCTGCTGCCATGAAGAAGCTCCATGAAACCATCAAATTTCAAATCATGAAGGCCAATGAAGCTCATAAGAGGAAGATCAACAAGCATAGAAAGCCATCCATTTTCAAACCGGGTGACTTGGTTTGGGTGCATTTGAGAAAAGAGAGATTTCCAAGCAAAAGGAGGAGTAAGCTAGCTCCAAGGGTTGATGGACCATTTGAAGTGCTTGAGAGGGTAAATGACAATGCATACAAGGTGAATCTTCTGGATGAAATGGGAGGAGTCTCGGCCACCTTCAACATTGGAGATCTTTCACCATACATGGAGGATAGCCACCTTGAGGACTTGAGGGCAAGTCCTTCCCAACCCGGGGGGATGATGTATTTTCGGCTACCTCTCCAACCCTAGCTTCCAATTCTCTATCAAGTCTCCATTTGGCTCAAGCCACCATTGAGAATGAAGAATTAGCTCCATGCAAGCCCAAAGATTCATTGCTTTTTCCACATTGGCCCAACTTTACTTTTGGGTGCAATTTCATTACTTGCATCCAAGGCCTTAATGAAATGGAAACTTAAATGAGTCCAAGAAGCCAACTCCAAGCCCACTTGAAGCCCAAGATGCCATGAAGCCCATTTAGTTGGATTGCAACTAAATGGGAAGCAAGTAACTTTAGTTGGTGGACATAGTTCCACCTTTTAGGGAAAAGTTGTCCCTTTTTGTTGTTTTCTTGAATTAATATAGTATGGCCTTAGTATTGAATGAATGGTTAAGCTTAAATGAAGGGAAAAGCTTCCATGTCAAAATTAATGCTCCATTTTGCCGCCACTTGCTCTTGTATATATGAAAGTGGATTTTCATTTGTAAGCTAGACTTCTTTGCTAATGAAAAATTCAAGTAAAGCTTTGTAGCTTTGTAGCTTTTCTTTAGTTGCTCTTTCCTTTATCCAATTCATCTTGGAGGAAGAATTGGTGGTGGAAGACCCCAAGGTTGGTGGAAATTTCCTTTATGCCTTGGTTAACTTTCTTGTTACCCCTTGAAATCCAAAGTGTGAATGTGTGTTATATGCCCGGAAACTGTTCACAGTATGTAATTTTGCCATTTTCAGATTTTGCCATCAAACTTTGAAACAAGTTTTGAATGCTTTGTTGATTGAATTGTGATTGCTATCATATACCATTAGAAAGCTCTTTGAATGCCCTTTCCAATGAACTATAATTTGTATGTTTTGGAAGTCATTTGATTGGTTAAATTGGAAGCCAAAGTGCTGCTGGGTTATGAACAATAATTTCCAGATTTTGAGTTTGTGACTTGTTGCATTGCCTTGATGGATATGCACCACAAATGATGCAAATGATGAGAGACTTGACCCTCACTCAAAGTCGGGCACCCTTATCACAACCCCAAACTTTAACACAAAGCCAAATACCCCCTCCTCCACCTCACCCAACCCAACTACATCAACCAAGAAGACATATTAGACCTTCCGCTCCTCCTCCTAGACATCATAGGGAGGAATTGATGTTTCATGATTATTCAAGTGAGGAAGAGCAAGAGAGGCCACCTAGGAGAGAAAAGGATGATGATAGGGGTTTAAGGATTGAAATTCCGGAATTCGAAGGGAGCATGAGTCCGGATGACTTTGTTGATTGGTTACATGCTATAGAGAGAGTTTTTGAATATAAGGGCTATTCGGATGAGAAGAAATGTAAACTTGCCATCTTGAAATTCAAGGATTATGCATCCTTGTGGTGGGAAAATCTTAAGAAGCAAAGGGAAAAGGATGGTAAAGAGAGAGTGAGATCTTGGGAGAAACTAAAGAAGCTTATGAAGAGAAGATTCCTTCCAGACAACCATAAACAAGATCTTTACCTCAAGCTACACACCCTTAAGCAAGGAAGTGATGGAGTAGAGCATTACATAAGGGAGTTTGAGAAGCTATTAATAAGGAGTGAGCTGCCGGAAGTGAAAGAGCAAACCATTGCAAGATTCATTAGTGGCTTAAACCAAGACATTGCTCATATGGTAGAATTGCAACCATATTGCACTTTTGAAGATGTGTGTAAGTTGGCTATTAAAGTGGAGAAGCAAAAGAAGGCCATGAAGCACATGGTTTCCAAGTCATTCTCCAAAGGGACATTATCTAACAAAAGCATATCTTTTACCAAGGGAACTACCTTCCATAAAGGTTCCCCATCCTACACAAATGTTGTTGATTCTTCTTCCAAGGAGAAAGGCAAGGAAAAAATGGTGGAACCAACTAAGGACAAGCCTAATATGGTGAAGACCAACCTCTCCAACAAAAAGTGCTTTAAATGCCAAGGCTATGGACACTTCCAAGCTGAATGCCCTAATAGAAGAGTTTTATCCTTGATGGAGATACAAGCAATTGAGGAGTCTCTTCAAGAAGAAGAAGAAAGTGAAGTTTCCAGCCATGAAAGTGATGAAGCCAACAAGGAAGAAGAAGAAATTCTACAAGGAGCTGATGAAGGAGAGTTGCTAGTTATTAGGAGAGCTTTGCATGTCAAGCCTCTTCCTCAAGAAGAGCAAAGACTCCACATTTTCCAATCAAGGTGCACCATTGGAGATAAAGTGTGTTCTTTAATTATAGATAGTGGAAGTTGTGCAAATGTAGCTTCATCTAGCTTAGTGGAAAAGTTTGGATTACCTACCATACCTCATCCTCAACCATACAAGATCCAATGGTTGAGTAATGGGACCAACCTCCAAGTAGCCAAACAAGTGCTTGTTTCCTTCTCCATTGGTAAGCATTATAGTGATGAGATTTTGTGTGATGTGATTCCTATGGATGCTTGTCACTTGTTGTTGGGAAGACCATGGCAATTTGATAGGGAAGTGAAGCATGATGGCAAGAAGAACACTTACTCCTTTAAATTCAATGGCAAGACTATCACTTTAACTTCTCTTAGTCCACAACAAGTTCATAAGGCTACTAAGGGAAAAGAAGTCAAGAAAGAGAGCTTGTTTATGAATGGTCAACCCGGGGAGGATGATGTATACGCAGCTCCATTATCATTTTTGGGTTCCAAGCCATCCTTAAGTCTCCATGCAACCTTTGAAGCCAAGAAGAATAAAGTTCTAGCAAATCCCAAGCCAAAGGAAGCATTGCACCTTCAATTTTGGCCCAAAACCACTTTTGGATATAGTCTTATCACATCCACCCAAGGTCCAAATGAATAGCTTGGTCCAATTGATCCAAAAGTGCAACTTTTAAAGTCCATCAATGGCCCAAACGTCCAAGCATCATTTTGAGAAGCCCAAAGAGCCCAAAATTGGGTTTTAGTTACATTGGAACTAAGTTAGAATTTAGTTGTTTTAGTTAGGAAACATCATTCCTAAAGTTAAGAAAAAAGCAACTAACTTTTGTCTTTAGTTAATTACTATGTATAGGCTTGGTTTAGAATGAATGGCTTAGCTTAATTCATACCATTTTAGTTGACTTTTGTGGGAAATATTGTATCATTGCCATCCATGCCTCCTATATAAAGGGGTGGATCTTTATTTGTAAACGTTTTGGTTTTGCTTTTGAATGAAAATTTGAGGAAATCTTGTTGGCTTTTTTCTCATTTCCTTTATCCAATTCATCTTGGAGGAAGAATTGGTGGTGGAAGACCCCAAGGTTGGTGGAACTTTCCTTTATGCCTTGGTTAATTTTCTTGTTACCCTTGAAATCCAAAGTGTGAAGATTTGAATGTGTGTTATATGCCTCGGATACTGTTCACGGTGTATGATTTTGCAATTTCTAGTTTTTGCCAGCAAAATTTGAGACAAGTTTTGAATGCCTTGTTGAATGAGTTGTGATTGCTATTATATATCATTAGAAAGCTCTTTGAATGCCCTTTCCAATGATCTATAAGTTGTATGATTTGGAGTTCATTTGATTGGTTAAAATTGAAAGAAAATTGATACTGTGCCGTATGAACATTAATTTCCAGATTTGAGTTTGTGAATTGTTGCATTGCCTTGATGGATATGCACCATTTGGTATCAGATCCTAGGTTGTTTGTGTGATTTGTTGACTGATTTTTATCTCCCGGAGCTACTGTTCACCTCCCCGGAATTCACTGTTCACTACAAATTACTATTCACAGAACCTTAATTTGCCTTAAACACAAGTCTTCCTTAACCGAAACACTTACCAATACTCACTCCAACCCTTAAACACTTGTAACCATTAACCTTTACCTACTAGCCATTACCACAAATGTCCCATAAAAGAACTTCATCCTCATCCTCCTCACCTCCTCATCCTTGGGAATTTGTCAACATGGCATGAAAAGAAGAGGTCAAAGGAGAACTTAAGGCCATCAAGGACCAAATGAATCAAATGATGCAAATGATGAGAGACTTGACCCTCACTCAAAGTTGGGCACCCTTATCACAGCCCCAAACTTTAACACAAAGCCAAATACCCCCTCCTCCACCTCACCCAACCCAACTACATCAACCAAGAAGACATATTAGACCTTCCCCTCCTCCTCCTAGACATCATAGGGAGGAATTGATGCTTCATGATTATTCAAGTGAGGAAGAGCAAGAGAGGCCACCTAGGAGAGAAAAGGATGATGATAGGGGTTTAAGGATTGAAATTTCGGAATTCGAAGGGAGCATGAGTCCGGATGATTTTGCTGATTGGTTACATGCTATAGAGAGAGTTTTTGAATATAAGGGCTATTCGGATGAGAAGAAATGTAAACTTGCCATCTTGAAATTCAAGGATTATGCATCCTTGTGGTGGGAAAATCTTAAGAAGCAAAGGGAAAGGGATGGTAAAGAGAGAGTGAGATCTTGGGAGAAACTAAAGAAGCTTATGAAGAGAAGATTCCTTCCAGACAACCATAAACAAGATCTTTACCTCAAGCTACACACCCTTAAGCAAGGAAGTGATGGAGTAGAGCATTACATAAGGGAGTTTGAGAAGCTATTAATAAGGAGTGAGCTGCCGGAAGTGAAAGAGCAAACCATTGCAAGATTCATTGGTGGCTTAAACCAAGACATTGCTCATATGGTAGAATTGCAACCATATTGCACTTTTGAAGATGTGTGTAAGTTGGCTATTAAAGTGGAGAAGCAAAAGAAGGCCATGAAGCGTGGTTTCCAAGTCATTCTCCAAAGGGACATTATCTAACAAAAGCATATCTTTTACCAAGGGAACTACCTTCCATAAAGGTTCCCCATCCTACACAAAAGAAATTCTACAAGGAGCTGATGAAGGAGAGTTGCTAGTTATTAGGAGAGCTTTGCATGTCAAGCCTCTTCCTCAAGAAGAGCAAAGACTCCACATTTTCCAATCAAGGTGCACCATTGGAGATAAAGTGTGTTCTTTAATTATAGATAGTGGAAGTTGTGCAAATGTAGCTTCATCTACCTTAGTGGAAAAGTTTGGATTACCTACCATACCTCATCCTCAACCATACAAGATCCAATGGTTGAGTAATGGGACCAACCTCCAAGTAGCCAAACAAGTGCTTGTTTCCTTCTCCATTGGTAAGCATTATAGTGATGAGATTTTGTGTGATGTGATTCCTATGGATGCTTGTCACTTGTTGTTGGGAAGACCATGGCAATTTGATAGGGAAGTGAAGCATGATGGCAAGAGGAACACTTACTCCTTTAAATTCAATGGCAAGACTATCACTTTAACTTCTCTTAGTCCACAACAAGTTCATAAGGCTACTAAGAGAAAAGAAGTCAAGAAAGAGAGCTTGTTTATGAATGGTCAGCAAGTGGAAGGTAGCCATCTTGAGGATTTGAGGGCAAATCCTTCTCAACCCGGGGAGGATGATGTATACGCAGCTCCATTATCATTTTTGGGTTCCAAGCCATCCTTAAGTCTCCATGCAACCTTTGAAGCCAAGAAGAATAAAGTTCTAGCAAATCCCAAGCCAAAGGAAGCATTGCACCTTCAATTTTGGCCCAAAACCACTTTTGGATATAGTCTTATCACATCCACCCAAGGTCCAAATGAATAGCTTGGTCCAATTGATCCAAAAGTGCAACTTTTAAAGTCCATCAATGGCCCAAACGTCCAAGCATCATTTTGAGAAGCCCAAAGAGCCCAAAATTGGGTTTTAGTTACATTGGAACTAAGTTAGAATTTAGTTGTTTTAGTTAGGAAACATCATTCCTAAAGTTAAGAAAAAAGCAACTAACTTTTGTCTTTAGTTAATTACTATGTATGGGCTTGGTTTAGAATGAATGACTTAGCTTAATTCATACCATTTTAGTTGACTTTTGTGGGAAATATTGTATCATTGCCATCCATGCCTCCTATATAAAGGGGTGGATCTTTATTTGTAAACGTTTTGGTTTTGCTTTTGAATGAAAATTTGAGGAAATCTTGTTGGCTTTTTTTCTCATTTCCTTTATCCAATTCATCTTGGAGGAAGAATTGGTGGTGGAAGACCCCAAGGTTAGTGGAACTTTCTTTTATGCCTTGGTTAATTTTCTTGTTACCCTTGAAATCCAAAGTGTGAAGATTTGAATGTGTGTTGTATGCCTCGGATACTGTTCACGGTGTATGATTTTGCAATTTCTAGTTTTTGCCAGCAAAATTTGAGACAAGTTTTGAATGCCTTGTTGAATGAGTTGTGATTGCTATTATATATCATTAGAAAGCTCTTTGAATGCCCTTTCCAATGATCTATAAGTTGTATGATTTGGAGTTCATTTGATTGGTTAAAATTGAAAGAAAATTGATATTGTGCCGTATGAACATTAATTTCCAGATTTGAGTTTGTGAATTGTTGCATTGCCTTGATGGATATGCACCATTTGGTATCAGATCCTAGGTTGTTTGTGTGATTTGTTGACTGATTTTTATCTCCCGGAGCTACTGTTCACCTCCCCGGAATTCACTGTTCACTACAAATTACTATTCACAGAACCTTAATTTGCCTTAAACACAAGTCTTCCTTAACCGAAACACTTACCAATACTCACTCCAACCCTTAAACACTTGTAACCATTAACCTTTACCTACTAGCCATTACCACAAATGTCCCATAAAAGAACTTCATCCTCATCCTCCTCACCTCCTCATCCTTGGGAATTTGTCAACATGGCATGAAAAGAAGAGGTCAAAGGAGAACTTAAGGCCATCAAGGACCAAATGAATCAAATGATGCAAATGATGAGAGACTTGACCCTCACTCAAAGTTGGGCACCCTTATCACAGCCCCAAACTTTAACACAAAGCCAAATACCCCCTCCTCCACCTCACCCAACCCAACTACATCAACCAAGAAGACATATTAGACCTTCCCCTCCTCCTCCTAGACATCATAGGGAGGAATTGATGCTTCATGATTATTCAAGTGAGGAAGAGCAAGAGAGGCCACCTAGGAGAGAAAAGGATGATGATAGGGGTTTAAGGATTGAAATTTCGGAATTCGAAGGGAGCATGAGTCCGGATGATTTTGCTGATTGGTTACATGCTATAGAGAGAGTTTTTGAATATAAGGGCTATTCGGATGAGAAGAAATGTAAACTTGCCATCTTGAAATTCAAGGATTATGCATCCTTGTGGTGGGAAAATCTTAAGAAGCAAAGGGAAAGGGATGGTAAAGAGAGAGTGAGATCTTGGGAGAAACTAAAGAAGCTTATGAAGAGAAGATTCCTTCCAGACAACCATAAACAAGATCTTTACCTCAAGCTACACACCCTTAAGCAAGGAAGTGATGGAGTAGAGCATTACATAAGGGAGTTTGAGAAGCTATTAATAAGGAGTGAGCTGCCGGAAGTGAAAGAGCAAACCATTGCAAGATTCATTGGTGGCTTAAACCAAGACATTGCTCATATGGTAGAATTGCAACCATATTGCACTTTTGAAGATGTGTGTAAGTTGGCTATTAAAGTGGAGAAGCAAAAGAAGGCCATGAAGCGTGGTTTCCAAGTCATTCTCCAAAGGGACATTATCTAACAAAAGCATATCTTTTACCAAGGGAACTACCTTCCATAAAGGTTCCCCATCCTACACAAAAGAAATTCTACAAGGAGCTGATGAAGGAGAGTTGCTAGTTATTAGGAGAGCTTTGCATGTCAAGCCTCTTCCTCAAGAAGAGCAAAGACTCCACATTTTCCAATCAAGGTGCACCATTGGAGATAAAGTGTGTTCTTTAATTATAGATAGTGGAAGTTGTGCAAATGTAGCTTCATCTACCTTAGTGGAAAAGTTTGGATTACCTACCATACCTCATCCTCAACCATACAAGATCCAATGGTTGAGTAATGGGACCAACCTCCAAGTAGCCAAACAAGTGCTTGTTTCCTTCTCCATTGGTAAGCATTATAGTGATGAGATTTTGTGTGATGTGATTCCTATGGATGCTTGTCACTTGTTGTTGGGAAGACCATGGCAATTTGATAGGGAAGTGAAGCATGATGGCAAGAGGAACACTTACTCCTTTAAATTCAATGGCAAGACTATCACTTTAACTTCTCTTAGTCCACAACAAGTTCATAAGGCTACTAAGAGAAAAGAAGTCAAGAAAGAGAGCTTGTTTATGAATGGTCAGCAAGTGGAAGGTAGCCATCTTGAGGATTTGAGGGCAAATCCTTCTCAACCCGGGGAGGATGATGTATACGCAGCTCCATTATCATTTTTGGGTTCCAAGCCATCCTTAAGTCTCCATGCAACCTTTGAAGCCAAGAAGAATAAAGTTCTAGCAAATCCCAAGCCAAAGGAAGCATTGCACCTTCAATTTTGGCCCAAAACCACTTTTGGATATAGTCTTATCACATCCACCCAAGGTCCAAATGAATAGCTTGGTCCAATTGATCCAAAAGTGCAACTTTTAAAGTCCATCAATGGCCCAAACGTCCAAGCATCATTTTGAGAAGCCCAAAGAGCCCAAAATTGGGTTTTAGTTACATTGGAACTAAGTTAGAATTTAGTTGTTTTAGTTAGGAAACATCATTCCTAAAGTTAAGAAAAAAGCAACTAACTTTTGTCTTTAGTTAATTACTATGTATGGGCTTGGTTTAGAATGAATGACTTAGCTTAATTCATACCATTTTAGTTGACTTTTGTGGGAAATATTGTATCATTGCCATCCATGCCTCCTATATAAAGGGGTGGATCTTTATTTGTAAACGTTTTGGTTTTGCTTTTGAATGAAAATTTGAGGAAATCTTGTTGGCTTTTTTTCTCATTTCCTTTATCCAATTCATCTTGGAGGAAGAATTGGTGGTGGAAGACCCCAAGGTTAGTGGAACTTTCTTTTATGCCTTGGTTAATTTTCTTGTTACCCTTGAAATCCAAAGTGTGAAGATTTGAATGTGTGTTGTATGCCTCGGATACTGTTCACGGTGTATGATTTTGCAATTTCTAGTTTTTGCCAGCAAAATTTGAGACAAGTTTTGAATGCCTTGTTGAATGAGTTGTGATTGCTATTATATATCATTAGAAAGCTCTTTGAATGCCCTTTCCA
Organism: Mangifera indica; assembly: GCF_011075055.1. Taxonomy (NCBI): domain Eukaryota; kingdom Viridiplantae; phylum Streptophyta; class Magnoliopsida; order Sapindales; family Anacardiaceae; genus Mangifera; species Mangifera indica. The sequence continues at coordinate 2,266,613 of NC_058148.1, forward strand.
ATGATCTATAAGTTGTATGATTTGGAGTTCATTTGATTGGTTAAAATTGAAAGATAAATTGATACTGTGCCATATGAACATTAATTTCCAAATTTGAGTTTGTGAATTGTTGCATTGCCTTGATGGATATGCACCATTTGGTATCAGATCCTAGGTTGTTTGTGTGATTTGTTGACTGATTTTTATCTCCCGGAGCTACTGTTCACCTCCCCGGAATTCACTGTTCACTACAAATTACTATTCACAGAACCTTAATTTGCCTTAAACACAAGTCTTCCTTAACCTAAACACTTGTAACCATTAACCTTTACCTACTAGCCATTACCACAAATGTCCCATAAAAGAACTTTATCCTCATCCTCCTCACCTCCTCATCCTTGGGAATTTGCCAACATGGCATGAAAAGAAGAGGTCAAAGGAGAACTTAAGGCCATCAAGGACCAAATGAATCAAATGATGCAAATGATGAGAGACTTGACCCTCACTCAAAGTCGGGCACCCTTATCACAGCCCCAAACTTTAACACAAAGCTAAATACCCCCTCCTCCACCTCACCCAACCCAACTACATCAACCAAGAAGACATATTAGACCTTCCCCTCCTCCTCCTAGACATCATAGGGAGGAATTGATGCTTCATGATTATTCAAGTGAGGAAGAGCAAGAGAGGCCACCTAGGAGAGAAAAGGATGATGATAGGGGTTTAAGGATTGAAATTTCGGAATTCGAAGGGAGCATGAGTCCGAATGATTTTGTTGATTGGTTACATGCTATAGAGAGAGTTTTTGAATATAAAGGCTATTCGGATGAGAAGAAATGTAAACTTGCCATCTTGAAATTCAAGGATTATGCATCCTTGTGGTGGGAAAATCTTAAGAAGCAAAGGGAAAGGGATGGTAAAGAGAGAGTGAGATCTTGGGAGAAACTAAAGAAGCTTATGAAGAAAAGATTCCTTCCAGACAACCATAAACAAGATCTTTACCTCAAGCTACACACCCTTGAGCAAGGAAGTGATGGAGTAGAGCATTACATAAGGGAGTTTGAGAAGCTATTAATAAGGAGTGAGCTGCCGGAAGTGAAAGAGCAAACCATTGCAAGATTCATTGGTGGCTTAAACCAAGACATTGCTCATATGGTAGAATTGCAACCATATTGCACTTTTGAAGATGTGTGTAAGTTGGCTATTAAAGTGGAGAAGCAAAAGAAGGCCATGAAGCGCATGGTTTCCAAGTCATTCTCCAAAAGGACATTATCTAACAAAAGCATATCTTTTACCAAGGGAACTACCTTCCATAAAGGTTCCCCATCCTACACAAATGTTGTTGATTCTTCTTCCAAGGAGAAAGGCAAGGAAAAAATGGTGGAACCAACTAAGGACAAGCCTAATATGGTGAAGACCAACCTCTCCAACAAAAAGTGCTTTAAATGCCAAGGCTATGGACACTTCCAAGCTGAATGCCCTAATAGAAGAGTTTTATCCTTGATGGAGATACAAGCAATTGAGGAGTCTCTTCAAGAAGAAGAAGAAAGTGAAGTTTCCAGCCATGAAAGTGATGAAGCCAACAAGGAAGAAGAAGAAATTCTACAAGGAGCTGATGAAGGAGAGTTGCTAGTTATTAGGAGAGCTTTGCATGTCAAGCCTCTTCCTCAAGAAGAGCAAAGACTCCACATTTTCCAATCAAGGTGCACCATTGGAGATAAAGTGTGTTCTTTAATTATAGATAGTGGAAGTTGTACAAATGTAGCTTCATCTACCTTAGTGGAAAAGTTTGGATTACCTACCATACCTCATCCTCAACCATACAAGATCCAATGGTTGAGTAATGGGACCAACCTCCAAGTAGCCAAACAAGTGCTTGTTTCCTTCTCCATTGGTAAGCATTATAGTGATGAGATTTTGTGTGATGTGATTCCTATGGATGCTTGTCACTTGTTGTTGGGAAGACCATGGCAATTTGATAGGGAAGTGAAGCATGATGGCAAGAAGAACACCTACTCCTTTAAATTCAATGGCAAGACTATCACTTTAACTTCTCTTAGTCCACAACAAGTTCATAAGGCTACTAAGGGAAAAGAAGTCAAGAAAGAGAGCTTGTTTATGAATGGTCAGCAAGTGGAAGGTAGCCATCTTGAGGATTTGAGGGCAAATCCTTCTCAACCCGGGGAGGATGATGTATACGTAGCTCCATTATCATTTTTGGGTTCCAAGCCATCCTTAAGTCTCCATGCAACCTTTGAAGCCAAGAAGAATAAAGTTCTAGCAAATCCCAAGCCAAAGGAAGCATTGCACCTTCAATTTTGGCCCAAAACCACTTTTGGATATAGTCTTATCACATCCACCCAAGGTCCAAATGAATAGCTTGGTCCAATTGATCCAAAAGTGCAACTTTTAAAGTCCATCAATGGCCCAAACGTCCAAGCATCATTTTGAGAAGCTCAAAGAGCCCAAAATTGGGTTTTAGTTACATTGGAACTAAGTTAGAATTTAGTTGTTTTAGTTAGGAAACATCATTCCTAAAGTTAAGAAAAAAGCAACTAACTTTTGTCTTTAGTTAATTACTATGTATGGGCTTGGTTTAGAATGAATGGCTTAGCTTAATTCATACCATTTTAGTTGACTTTTGTGGGAACTATTGTATCATTGCCATCCATGCCTCCTATATAAAGGGGTGGATCTTTATTTGTAAACGTTTTGGTTTTGCTTTTGAATGAAAATTTGAGGAAATCTTGTTGGCTTTTTTCTCATTTCCTTTATCCAATTCATCTTGGAGGAAGAATTGGTGGTGGAAGACCCCAAGGTTGGTGGAACTTTCCTTTATGCCTTGGTTAATTTTCTTGTTACCCTTGAAATCCAAAGTGTGAAGATTTGAATGTGTGTTGTATGCCTCGGATACTGTTCACGGTGTATGATTTTGCAATTTCTAGTTTTTGCCAGCAAAATTTGAGACAAGTTTTGAATGCCTTGTTGAATGAGTTGTGATTGCTATTATATATCATTAGAAAGCTCTTTGAATGCCCTTTCCAATGATCTATACGTTGTATGATTTGGAGTTCATTTGATTGGTTAAAATTGAAAGATAAATTGATACTGTGCCATATGAACATTAATTTCCAGATTTGAGTTTGTGAATTGTTGCATTGCCTTGATGGATATGCACCATTTGGTATCAGATCCTAGGTTGTTTGTGTGATTTGTTGACTGATTTTTATCTCCCGGAGCTACTGTTCACCTCCCCGGAATTCACTGTTCACTACAAATTACTATTCACAGAACCTTAATTTGCCTTAAACACAAGTCTTCCTTAACCTAAACACTTGTAACCATTAACCTTTACCTACTAGCCATTACCACAAATGTCTCATAAAAGAACTTCATCCTCATCCTCCTCACCTCCTCATCCTTGGGAATTTGCCAACATGGCATGAAAAGAAGAGGTCAAAGGAGAACTTAAGGCCATCAAGGACCAAATGAATCAAATGATGCAAATGATGAGAGACTTGACCCTCACTCAAAGTCGGGCACCCTTATCACAGCCCCAAACTTTAACACAAAGCCAAATACCCCCTCCTCCACCTCACCCAACCCAACTACATCAACCAAGAAGACATATTAGACCTTCCCCTCCTCCTCCTAGACATCATAGGGAGGAATTGATGCTTCATGATTATTCAAGTGAGGAAGAGCAAGAGAGGCCACCTAGGAGAGAAAAGGATGATGATAGGGGTTTAAGGATTGAAATTTCGGAATTCGAAGGGAGCATGAGTCCGGATGATTTTGTTGATTGGTTACATGCTATAGAGAGAGTTTTTGAATATAAGGGCTATTCGGATGAGAAGAAATGTAAACTTGCCATCTTGAAATTCAAGGATTATGCATCCTTGTGGTGGGAAAATCTTAAGAAGCAAAGGGAAAGGGATGGTAAAGAGAGAGTGAGATCTTGGGAGAAACTAAAGAAGCTTATGAAGAGAAGATTCCTTCCAGACAACCATAAACAAGATCTTTACCTCAAGCTACACACCCTTGAGCAAGGAAGTGATGGAGTAGAGCATTACATAAGGGAGTTTGAGAAGCTATTAATAAGGAGTGAGCTGCCGGAAGTGAAAGAGCAAACCATTGCAAGATTCATTGGTGGCTTAAACCAAGACATTGCTCATATGGTAGAATTGCAACCATATTGCACTTTTGAAGATGTGTGTAAGTTGGCTATTAAAGTGGAGAAGCAAAAGAAGGCCATGAAGCGCATGGTTTCCAAGTCATTCTCCAAAGGGACATTATCTAACAAAAGCATATCTTTTACCAAGGGAACTACCTTCCATAAAGGTTCCCCATCCTACACAAATGTTGTTGATTCTTCTTCCAAGGAGAAAGGCAAGGAAAAAATGGTGGAACCAACTAAGGACAAGCCTAATATGGCGAAGACCAACCTCTCCAACAAAAAGTGCTTTAAATGCCAAGGTTATGGACACTTCCAAGCTGAATGCCCTAATAGAAGAGTTTTATCCTTGATGGACATACAAGCAATTGAGGAGTCTCTTCAAGAAGAAGAAGAAAGTGAAGTTTCCAGCCATGAAAGTGATGAAGCCAACAAGGAAGAAGAAGAAATTCTACAAGGAGCTGATGAAGGAGAGTTGCTAGTTATTAGGAGAGCTTTGCATGTCAAGCCTCTTCCTCAAGAAGAGCAAAGACTCCACATTTTCCAATCAAGGTGCACCATTGGAGATAAAGTGTGTTCTTTAATTATAGATAGTGGAAATTGTGCAAATGTAGCTTCATCTAGCTTAGTGGAAAAGTTTGGATTACCTACCATACCTCATCCTCAACCATACAAGATCCAATGGTTGAGTAATGGGACCAACCTCCAAGTAGCCAAACAAGTGCTTGTTTCCTTCTCCATTGGTAAGCATTATAGTGATGAGATTTTGTGTGATGTGATTCCTATGGATGCTTGTCACTTGTTGTTGGGAAGACCATGGCAATTTGATAGGGAAGTGAAGCATGATGGCAAGAAGAACACTTACTCCTTTAAATTCAATGGCAAGACTATCACTTTAACTTCTCTTAGTCCACAACAAGTTCATAAGGCTACTAAGGGAAAAGAAGTCAAGAAAGAGAGCTTGTTTATGAATGGTCAGCAAGTGGAAGGTAGCCATCTTGAGGATTTGAGGGCAAATCCTTCTCAACCGGGGGAGGATGATGTATACGCAGCTCCATTATCATTTTTGGGTTCCAAGCCATCCTTAAGTCTCCATGCAACCTTTGAAGCCAAGAAGAATAAAGTTCTAGCAAATCCCAAGCCAAAGGAAGCATTGCACCTTCAATTTTGGCCCAAAACCACTTTTGGATATAGTCTTATCACATCCACCCAAGGTCCAAATGAATAGCTTGGTCCAATTGATCCAAAAGTGCAACTTTTAAAGTCCATCAATGGCGCAAACGTCCAAGCATCATTTTGAGAAGCCCAAAGAGCCCAAAATTGGGTTTTAGTTACATTGGAACTAAGTTAGAATTTAGTTGTTTTAGTTAGGAAACATCATTCCTAAAGTTAAGAAAAAAGCAACTAACTTTTTTTTTTGGTAAGTAATAGTAATTTTATACCAAAGAAAGATGTACAAATGCCTATCTAGGACAAAACCCCTAGAATAAGCTTAAACACAAGCATACCTTGGACAAGCCCCTAGGTTATGCCGAGACAACAAACGCTCACACCATTCAACCTATGGAACAAATAAACCAAAGATACATCACAAACACAAAGCAACACAACTCACAAGCATACCAAAGACAAGTCCCTTGGTTATGCCGAAACACCTACCTACCAACCAATTGCTACAAAACACAAAGCAAGACCTTACAACTCAAAACCAAAACATACTACAAGCCAACTCCACCCCATCTATTCAAAGATTGTATGAGGAATATCCCAATTGTTTGCAAGAATCATATTTTCTCTAGACTTGGTAACCTTTCTCAAGCATGAAGCTCTAACTCTAACACCTTCTTGAATAAGCATACGGACTCTCTCCCTTGGTAATCCGGCTCTTCCAAAGCAAGTATCATTCCTAGACTTCCAAATGTAGTACACGGCTGCCCCAAAGCAAAGCTTACTCACAATATTCTTGAAGCTATTTTCCTTCCATTTGTTTGCTAATTCCGGGATCATTGAAGTCCATGAGCTATACATGATTTGTTGATGGCAAAGATTGAGCATTCCATTCCAGATTTGGGAGCTGAAAACACACCTAAAAAATAGATGGTCCATGCTTTCCGGATCCACCTTACATAATGGGCATACATTGTGGGAAATAAGGCCAATTCTTGCTAACCTATCTCTTGTCATTAGTTTACCTCTAATACCCAACCATACAATGAATGAATGTCTTAGGAAATGCCTTTTAAACCATACAATATTGTGCCAACTTACCTTGTCCTTCCTACTCCTCATAATCTCCCATGCCGATTTGATTGTGAACTTGCCATTAGAATTAGGAGCCCATGTTAGAGCATCCTCCCCTCCCATTGGGCAGCAAGGGAGAGCTCCCTTTATCTCCATGAGGTGGCAAGAATTCGCTGCTGGCCATTTCCACCCATGCTCATCAATGACTTCTTTTACTAAAGCATGCTTAGGAATTCCGGAATCATAGATAATCCGGTTCCCAAATTTGTCCATTAATGGTCCAAATGGGTGCCAATTATCAAGCCAAAGAAAGGTGTTTTCCCCATTGCCAATGACTTTCTTGAACTTGGTTTTCATTTGTTCCCTAAGTTTTAAAATTTTCCTCCAAACCCATGAGCTCTCATTATTCGGTTTGATCTCCCAAAAACTTTTTCCTCTAAGCTTGTTTGCCTTAATCCATTCCACCCATAGTGAGTTCCCCTTATCAAGGAGGATCTTCCACATATTCTTTGTTATGGCAGCCTTGTTCCACACTTTGCACCTCATAATGCCGAGACCTCCCTCCTCTTTAGGCACACAAACCTCTTCCCAAGCAACTTTTGCTTTTCTTCCATCCATGGCAGCACCATTCCAAAGAAAATCCCTCAATATTCCATCTATTTCCTTGTGTACATTTGAAGGAAGAATAAATATAGAAGACCAATACACTTGAATGCTAAATAGGACAGCCTTGATAAGTAACAATCTCCCCGCATAAGATAAGGACTTATTCCGCCACGAATAAATTCTCCCCACAATCTTATCAATGAGCATCTTGCAATCACTTCTTTTAAGCTTTGAAGAAGTTATTGGAACTCCTAGATACTTGAAAGGCAATTCTCCTACCTCCACATTGATAGAGTCCGCAAGCTTGATCTTCTCCTCTTGGGGTAATCCGGAGATGTATATATTGCTTTTGTTGCAATTCATTTGGAGACCGGACCATTCATGAAAAAGCTTTAGGGAACTTTTCATGAGAGTAAGCGATTCAACATCTGCCCTACAAAACAAAATAAGGTCATCGGCAAAGCACAAATGAGTTATGTTGTTTTCCTTACATTTCCAATGATGGCCAAAAGAAGGAATGTTCTTGAGTTCTCCAAGCATCCGTGAGAGGATCTCCATTGCCATGACAAAGAGGTAAGGGGATAAAGGGTCCCCTTGCCTAAGCCCATGAGAACTCTTGAAAAATCCCACCAATTCACCATTTATTCCCAAAGAAAAAGAGGGGGTTGAGATGCAGCTCCTAATCCATCCAATGAATTTTCCATGAAAACCAATTGCTTCAAGAATAGCAAGGATGAAGTCCCAATGAACCGTATCATATGCCTTCAATAAGTCAATCTTCATGGCACACTTCTTGTCTTTGCTCACTCTATGGTAATTATGCATTAGGTCTTGACACAACATAATATTCTCTCCAATGCACCTTCCTCCCACAAATGCTCCTTGGGCTTTATCAATGAAACTCGGAAGTATGGCTTTGAGACGATTTGCAAGGATCTTTGAAATGCACTTATAGATTATATTGCAGCAAGCTATCGGCCTATACTCCATACACCTTGAAGCGTTAGCAACCTTAGGGACAAGAGCTAAGATAGTGCAATTTACCTCCTTGAGAAGATGGCCTGAAGAGAAAAAGTGCTGGACTGCCTTGATCACATCATTCCCCACAATCTCCCAAGTGGTTTTAAAGAAGAAGGCTCCATACCCATCCGGACCCGGAGCTTTGTTGTTGTCCATGGCAAAGATAATGGATTTGATTTCCTCTTCCCCCACTTCCTTGATCATGTTTTCTTTCTCTTGAATCTCTATTTGAAAATTAAGCAGCCTTTGAATTTCCTCTACATTGGAATTGCATGAAACCATGGAGTTAAGGACCTTTTTGAAATAGCTCACAAACTCCTCTTTAACATCCTCCATATTACTAACAAAGGTTCCATCATCTAGGCACACCCCATTTATAGAGTTCCTACTCCTACGGGCTTTGATACATTTGAAGAAAAACTTGGAATATTGATCTCCTTCTTGAAGCCAATGAACTTTAGCTTTTTGGCGAGCTAAAGATTCTTCAGCTTCACTTAGATTTTTGTAGTTCTCCAAACAAACCTTTTCTTCCTTAGCTAAATCTTCATTTAGTGGGCTGCTTTGAAGTCTATTTTGAACATCCTCCAGCCTTCCTTTTGCTTCTTCCACCTTCTCTGAAATTCTCCAAAACCCCTCCTTATTTAGCCTCCTAAGAACCTTTTTTAATCTCTTGAGCTTGCTGATGAGCTTATACATAGGGATGCCTTCTACATCCTCTTGCCAAGACTCCCTCACAATATTAAGGAAATTATCATGTGTTGCCCACATGTTATAGAACTTGAAAGGGACCCTCCTCCTCCTTACACCACCTCCACACGTCACAATGCATGGGGAATGGTCAGAGATGGAATGGTTAAGAAACATGGCAAAGGATTCCTCAAAAACATCTTTCCATTGTTCATTTACAAGGGCTCTATCCAACTTGCATGCTATCCTCCTATGTCCCTCACTACAATTACTCCAAGTGAGTTGGTTTCCCATGTACCGAAGATCTTCTAGATTTGCTTCCTCACAACACTTATTTAGGTCATCACTATAAGTATCTCCCCATGATACTCCTCCAATTTTCTCACTTGGACCCCTAATTGCATTAAAGTCCCCCATTATTAGCCACGGTTTGTTCCCCATCCCATTGGAGAGCCTATCAATTTCCTTCCATAATCTTCTCCTTTCCATAGGTTGATTATACCCATAGACCATAGTTAAGGCTATAAGAGAGTTCTCCTCTACTAACCAAGCCTCCCCATGTATGAATTGCGGATTTTTCTCAATGACATTAAAACTGATAGTATCCTTATTCCATCCTACCCAAATTCTCCCATTAGGGTGACTATCATTGTTATTAGCATTCTCCCACTCTCTCCAAATATTACCATTCACTATACTTAATCTATCATTCCCCACTTTAGTTTCCAACACAGCCATTATTTCAATGTTATTATGCTTGATAAAGTGCCTTACCTCCCTTTGTTTGATAGGAGCATTGAGGCCCCTAATGTTCCAGCAAGCTATCTTTGTCATTTGGATGATAGTGGAGGGGAATTAGCTTTCTTGAGCTTTGCCAATTTTTTCCCCAAGTTCTTAGTCTTCTCATCCATTTCCTTCTTCCTAAAATCCATCTCATCCACCTTTAGTTTTCCTCCGAATGGGACTATTGTTGGAGAGCCCTCAATTACCAAGTCCTCCCCCCCATTTGTACTAGCTCCTTCTACCTCCATATCTATCCCTTTTGCTGTTGTAACTTGACTACTCTTGGAAGTGCTAGCTTCATACAACTTTTCTTTTCCTGCCGATATGACTTCTTCATTGGTTTTCTCCGGATTGACCTCTTCTTCCATCATTGTGCTCCTTTTGATTTGCTCATTGGACTCATGGTTGGCTAATGCTGAATATCTATTGTTCTTATTTGTGTTTCCCCCCAAATTATGAAACTCCACGCCTTTACCTTTGGCCTTTTTGTCATTGCCGTTTGCCACCTTTAGTTTACTGTCTTTCCCATTTAGCTTCTTTGTTGTTATCATTCCATCCCCAACCTTGAGGTTTTTCCATGAAGATGAGCTACCTTCATGTTTCGGAGCAAAATGACAATTGGCAGTGGAGTGTCCAAAGCATTGGCACCCATTGCATTTTAGTGGTTTCCAACTATACTCTACATTGATCACCAAGTTTTCACCATTTGGAAGAGTTAAGTTGATAGTCTCCGGGCATTCCGCATCCACTTTGATCTCAATACATATCCGTGCAAACTCTAATCTTGTCCCTCCTTCCGTAACAGCATCCATATAAAGAGGATTCCCAATGACACTTGCTATGTAGCTAAGTCCTTTTGGAGACCAAAACTCAAGTGGAATGCCATACAATCTCACCCATATAGCCACCTTTTTGACATCATTGATCATCATGGGAAGGTTTGTAGTCCATTTCCGAACTATAAACGGCTGTCCACCAATTGTAATCTGTCCTACTTCCACCGCTCTAGAGACTCCATCCATGTCTTGAAATTTTAGTATAAAAACTCCTTGGCCAGAGGTCATAACCTCACTTAGTCCATATGATGCCCATATCTTCTCAAGTGCTCTTTTAACAGTCAAGAATGGAGGTCTTTTGCCAAGGAAGAAACCCACCGCGCAGGTTCTCCATTTTGTAGCACCCTCTTCCGCAATTTCTAGTGGAGGGGCAACACACACACGCCCTTTTGCATCTCTTCCTTTAGGCTCATAATATTCCAGCTTAGTACAAGACTCCTTTGGGGAAAAGAGGGAGCTCCAAGGAGCCTTATTATCTTTAACACCAACGGAAACCAAAGGAGTTTCAGTAGACTTTTCTTGACCAGAAGACTCCATACTAAAAAAGGTAATTGGCGAATGAGGGAAGAGGGAGGGAGGAAAAGAAAGAAAGATGATGAGAGCCTAGCTAAAATTATGCAAGAACCAGCCTGCACAGAGTAGAGCAGACCATAGGCACAGCAGACTAAACTTTCCTGAAAAGGAAAAGAGGAGACTGCCACGGAAAGAACAAAATAGTGTGCACCAAAGAGGAAATTGCGCAAACTACAAGCAAAGTTTCAAAATTTGAATTTCAGGAGAGAGGGAAGCTAACACCACCAACCAAGCTACTAAGCTTAACACCGGAAAAGAAGAACCACCGGAAATGAAAGCAGAAAACCGAAAAACAGGAGTGAGATTGAAACCGGAAAACTTAGAAGAGACTTGCTCTAAAAACAGCACCTTCAAAATAAGAATAAAAAAACTCTAGAGCAGTCGCCATAAGAAAGAAAGAAAAGAGAATAAAACAGTAACCGGAGGAGGGAGCAGAGCCGGTGACCTTGGTCACCGGACCGGAGGATAGAAAACTAAGAGATACCAACACAGCCAAGAATGAAGAACTCAAAGACTAAAGGGGGGGAGGAGGAGGGGGGATGTGGTGTTTAGAGAGAAGGGAGAGCATGTTTTTTAGAGAGAGAGTTTTCATATCAATCGCAAAGCTTATTCTTAATCTTTAAAATTGTGTGACATAGCAACTAACTTTTGTCTTTAGTTAATTACTATGTATGGGCTTGGTTTAGAATGAATGGCTTAGCTTAATTCATACCATTTTAGTTGACTTTTGTGGGAAATATTGTATCATTGCCATCCATGCCTCCTATATAAAGGGGTGGATCTTTATTTGTAAACGTTTTGGTTTTGCTTTTGAATGAAAATTTGAGGAAATCTTGTTGGCTTTTTTTCTCATTTCCTTTATCCAATTCATCTTGGAGGAAGAATTGGTGGTGGAAGACCCCAAGGTTGGTGGAACTTTCCTTTATGCCTTGGTTAATTTTCTTGTTACCCTTGAAATCCAAAGTGTGAAGATTTGAATGTGTTGTATGCCTCGGATACTGTTCACGGTGTATGATTTTGCAATTTCTAGTTTTTGCCAGCAAAATTTGAGACAAGTTTTGAATGCCTTGTTGAATGAGTTGTGATCGCTATTATATATCATTAGAAAGCTCTTTGAATGCCCTTTCCAATGATCTATAAGTTGTATGATTTGAAGTTCATTTGATTGGTTAAAATTGAAAGATAAATTGATACTGTGCCATATGAACATTAATTTCCAGATTTGAGTTTGTGAATTGTTGCATTGCCTTGATGGATATGCACCATTTGGTATCAGATCCTAGGTTGTTTGTGTGATTTGTTGACTGATTTTTATCTCCCGGAGCTACTGTTCACCTCCCCGGAATTCACTGTTCACTACAAATTACTATTCACAGAACCTTAATTTGCCTTAAACACAAGTCTTCCTTAACCTAAACACTTGTAACCATTAACCTTTACCTACTAGCCATTACCACAAATGTCCCATAAAAGAACTTCATCCTCATCCTCCTCACCTCCTCATCCTTGGGAATTTGCCAACATGGCATGAAAAGAAGAGGTCAAAGGAGAACTTAAGGCCATCAAGGACCAAATGAATCAAATGATGCAAATGATGAGAGACTTGACCCTCACTCAAAGTCGGGCACCCTTATCACAGCCCCAAACTTTAACACAAAGCCAAATACCCCCTCCTCCACCTCACCCAACCCAACTACATCAACCAAGAAGACATATTAGACCTTCCCCTCCTCCTCCTAGACATCATAGGGAGGAATTGATGCTTCATGATTATTCAAGTGAGGAAGAGCAAGAGAGGCCACCTAGGAGAGAAAAGGATGATGATAGGGGTTTAAGGATTGAAATTTCGAAATTCGAAGGGAGCATGAGTCCGGATGATTTTGTTGATTGGTTACATGCTATAGAGAGAGTTTTTGAATATAAGGGCTATTCGGATGAGAAGAAATGTAAACTTGCCATCTTGAAATTCAAGGATTATGCATCCTTGTGGTGGGAAAATCTTAAGAAGCAAAGGGAAAGGGATGGTAAAGAGAGAGTGAGATCTTGGGAGAAACTAAAGAAGCTTATGAAGAGAAGATTCCTTCCAGACAACCATAAACAAGATCTTTACCTCAAGCTACACACCCTTGAGCAAGGAAGTGATGGAGTAGAGCATTACATAAGGGAGTTTGAGAAGCTATTAATAAGGAGTGAGCTGCCGGAAGTGAAAGAGCAAACCATTGCAAGATTCATTGGTGGCTTAAACCAAGACATTGCTCATATGGTAGAATTGCAACCATATTGCACTTTTGAAGATGTGTGTAAGTTGGCTATTAAAGTGGAGAAGCAAAAGAAGGCCATGAAGCGCATGGTTTCCAAGTCATTCTCCAAAGGGACATTATCTAACAAAAGCATATCTTTTACCAAGGGAACTACCTTCCATAAAGGTTCCCCATCCTACACAAATGTTGTTGATTCTTCTTCCAAGGAGAAAGGCAAGGAAAAAATGGTGGAACCAACTAAGGACAAGCCTAATATGGCGAAGACCAACCTCTCCAACAAAAAGTGCTTTAAATGCCAAGGTTATGGACACTTCCAAGCTGAATGCCCTAATAGAAGAGTTTTATCCTTGATGGAGATACAAGCAATTGAGGAGTCTCTTCAAGAAGAAGAAGAAAGTGAAGTTTCCAGCCATGAAAGTGATGAAGCCAACAAGGAAGAAGAAGAAATTCTACAAGGAGCTGATGAAGGAGAGTTGCTAGTTATTAGGAGAGCTTTGCATGTCAAGCCTCTTCCTCAAGAAGAGCAAAGACTCCACATTTTCCAATCAAGGTGCACCATTGGAGATAAAGTGTGTTCTTTAATTATAGATAGTGGAAGTTGTGCAAATGTAGCTTCATCTAGCTTAGTGGAAAAGTTTGGATTACCTACCATACCTCATCCTCAACCATACAAGATCCAATGGTTGAGTAATGGGACCAACCTCCAAGTAGCCAAACAAGTGCTTGTTTCCTTCTCCATTGGTAAGCATTATAGTGATGAGATTTTGTGTGATGTGATTCCTATGGATGCTTGTCACTTGTTGTTGGGAAGACCATGGCAATTTGATAGGGAAGTGAAGCATGATGGCAAGAAGAACACTTACTCCTTTAAATTCAATGGCAAGACTATCACTTTAACTTCTCTTAGTCCACAACAAGTTCATAAGGCTACTAAGGGAAAAGAAGTCAAGAAAGAGAGCTTGTTTATGAATGGTCAGCAAGTGGAAGGTAGCCATCTTGAGGATTTGAGGGCAAATCCTTCTCAACCGGGGGAGGATGATGTATACGCAGCTCCATTATCATTTTTGGGTTCCAAGCCATCCTTAAGTCTCCATGCAACCTTTGAAGCCAAGAAGAATAAAGTTCTAGCAAATCCCAAGCCAAAGGAAGCATTGCACCTTCAATTTTGGCCCAAAACCACTTTTGGATATAGTCTTATCACATCCACCCAAGGTCCAAATGAATAGCTTGGTCCAATTGATCCAAAAGTGCAACTTTTAAAGTCCATCAATGGCCCAAACGTCCAAGCATCATTTTGAGAAGCCCAAAGAGCCCAAAATTGGGTTTTAGTTACATTGGAACTAAGTTAGAATTTAGTTGTTTTAGTTAGGAAACATCATTCCTAAAGTTAAGAAAAAAGCAACTAACTTTTGTCTTTAGTTAATTACTATGTATGGGCTTGGTTTAGAATGAATGGCTTAGCTTAATTCATACCATTTTAGTTGACTTTTGTGGGAAATATTGTATCATTGCCATCCATGCCTCCTATATAAAGGGGTGGATCTTTATTTGTAAACGTTTTGGTTTTGCTTTTGAATGAAAATTTGAGGAAATCTTGTTGGCTTTTTTTCTCATTTCCTTTATCCAATTCATCTTGGAGGAAGAATTGGTGGTGGAAGACCCCAAGGTTGGTGGAACTTTCCTTTATGCCTTGGTTAATTTTCTTGTTACCCTTGAAATCCAAAGTGTGAAGATTTGAATGTGTGTTGTATGCCTCGGATACTGTTCACGGTGTATGATTTTGCAATTTCTAGTTTTTGCCAGCAAAATTTGAGACAAGTTTTGAATGCCTTGTTGAATGAGTTGTGATCGCTATTATATATCATTAGAAAGCTCTTTGAATGCCCTTTCCAATGATCTATAAGTTGTATGATTTGGAGTTCATTTGATTGGTTAAAATTGAAAGATAAATTGATACTGTGCCATATGAACATTAATTTCCAGATTTGAGTTTGTGAATTGTTGCATTGCCTTGATGGATATGCACCATTTGGTATCAGATCCTAGGTTGTTTGTGTGATTTGTTGACTGATTTTTATCTCCCGGAGCTACTGTTCACCTCCCGGAATTCACTGTTCACTACAAATTACTATTCACAGAACCTTAATTTGCCTTAAACACAAGTCTTCCTTAACCTAAACACTTGTAACCATTAACCTTTACCTACTAGCCATTACCACAAATGTCCCATAAAAGAACTTCATCCTCATCCTCCTCACCTCCTCATCCTTGGGAATTTGCCAACATGGCATGAAAAGAAGAGGTCAAAGGAGAACTTAAGGCCATCAAGGACCAAATGAATCAAATGATGCAAATGATGAGAGACTTGACCCTCACTCAAAGTCGGGCACCCTTATCACAGCCCCAAACTTTAACACAAAGCCAAATACCCCCTCCTCCACCTCACCCAACCCAACTACATCAACCAAGAAGACATATTAGACCTTCCCCTCCTCCTCCTAGACATCATAGGGAGGAATTGATGCTTCATGATTATTCAAGTGAGGAAGAGCAAGAGAGGCCACCTAGGAGAGAAAAGGATGATGATAGGGGTTTAAGGATTGAAATTTCGAAATTCGAAGGGAGCACGAGTCCGGATGATTTTGTTGATTGGTTACATGCTATAGAGAGAGTTTTTGAATATAAGGGCTATTCGGATGAGAAGAAATGTAAACTTGCCATCTTGAAATTCAAGGATTATGCATCCTTGTGGTGGGAAAATCTTAAGAAGCAAAGGGAAAGGGATGGTAAAGAGAGAGTGAGATCTTGGGAGAAACTAAAGAAGCTTATGAAGAGAAGATTCCTTCCAGACAACCATAAATAAGATCTTTACCTCAAGCTACACACCCTTAAGCAAGGAAGTGATGGAGTAGAGCATTACATAAGGGAGTTTGAGAAGCTATTAATAAGGAGTGAGCTGCCGAAAGTGAAAGAGCAAACCATTGCAAGATTCATTGGTGGCTTAAACCAAGACATTGCTCATATGGTAGAATTGCAACCATATTGCACTTTTGAAGATGTGTGTAAGTTGGCTATTAAAGTGGAGAAGCAAAAGAAGGCCATGAAGCGCATGGTTTCCAAGTCATTCTCCAAAGGGACATTATCTAACAAAAGCATATCTTTTACCAAGGGAACTACCTTCCATAAAGGTTCCCCATCCTACACAAATGTTGTTGATTCTTCTTCCAAGGAGAAAGGCAAGGAAAAAATGGTGGAACCAACTAAGGACAAGCCTAATATGGCGAAGACCAACCTCTCCAACAAAAAGTGCTTTAAATGCCAAGGTTATGGACACTTCCAAGCTGAATGCCCTAATAGAAGAGTTTTATCCTTGATGGAGATACAAGCAATTGAGGAGTCTCTTCAAGAAGAAGAAGAAAGTGAAGTTTCCAGCCATGAAAGTGATGAAGCCAACAAGGAAGAAGAAGAAATTCTACAAGGAGCTGATGAAGGAGAGTTGCTAGTTATTAGGAGAGCTTTGCATGTCAAGCCTCTTCCTCAAGAAGAGCAAAGACTCCACATTTTCCAATCAAGGTGCACCATTGGAGATAAAGTGTGTTCTTTAATTATAGATAGTGGAAGTTGTGCAAATGTAGCTTCATCTAGCTTAGTGGAAAAGTTTGGATTACCTACCATACCTCATCCTCAACCATACAAGATCCAATGGTTGAGTAATGGGACCAACCTCCAAGTAGCCAAACAAGTGCTTGTTTCCTTCTCCATTGGTAAGCATTATAGTGATGAGATTTTGTGTGATGTGATTCCTATGGATGCTTGTCACTTGTTGTTGGGAAGACCATGGCAATTTGATAGGGAAGTGAAGCATGATGGCAAGAAGAACACTTACTCCTTTAAATTCAATGGCAAGACTATCACTTTAACTTCTCTTAGTCCACAACAAGTTCATAAGGCTACTAAGGGAAAAGAAGTCAAGAAAGAGAGCTTGTTTATGAATGGTCAGCAAGTGGAAGGTAGCCATCTTGAGGATTTGAGGGCAAATCCTTCTCAACCGGGGGAGGATGATGTATACGCAGCTCCATTATCATTTTTGGGTTCCAAGCCATCCTTAAGTCTCCATGCAACCTTTGAAGCCAAGAAGAATAAAGTTCTAGCAAATCCCAAGCCAAAGGAAGCATTGCACCTTCAATTTTGGCCCAAAACCACTTTTGGATATAGTCTTATCACATCCACCAAGGTCCAAATGAATAGCTTGGTCCAATTGATCCAAAAGTGCAACTTTTAAAGTCCATCAATGGCCCAAACGTCCAAGCATCATTTTGAGAAGCCCAAAGAGCCCAAAATTGGGTTTTAGTTACATTGGAACTAAGTTAGAATTTAGTTGTTTTAGTTAGGAAACATCATTCCTAAAGTTAAGAAAAAAGCAACTAACTTTTGTCTTTAGTTAATTACTATGTATGGGCTTGGTTTAGAATGAATGGCTTAGCTTAATTCATACCATTTTAGTTGACTTTTGTGGGAAATATTGTATCATTGCCATCCATGCCTCCTATATAAGGGGTGGATCTTTATTTGTAAACGTTTTGGTTTTGCTTTTGAATGAAAATTTGAGGAAATCTTGTTGGCTTTTTTTCTCATTTCCTTTATCCAATTCATCTTGGAGGAAGAATTGGTGGTGGAAGACCCCAAGGTTGGTGGAACTTTCCTTTATGCCTTGGTTAATTTTCTTGTTACCCTTGAAATCCAAAGTGTGAAGATTTGAATGTGTTGTATGCCTCGGATACTGTTCACGGTGTATGATTTTGCAATTTCTAGTTTTTGCCAGCAAAATTTGAGACAAGTTTTGAATGCCTTGTTGAATGAGTTGTGATCGCTATTATATATCATTAGAAAGCTCTTTGAATGCCCTTTCCAATGATCTATAAGTTGTATGATTTGGAGTTCATTTGATTGGTTAAAATTGAAAGATAAATTGATACTGTGCCATATGAACATTAATTTCCAGATTTGAGTTTGTGAATTGTTGCATTGCCTTGATGGATATGCACCATTTGGTATCAGATCCTAGGTTGTTTGTGTGATTTGTTGACTGATTTTTATCTCCCGGAGCTACTGTTCACCTCCCGGAATTCACTGTTCACTACAAATTACTATTCACAGAACCTTAATTTGCCTTAAACACAAGTCTTCCTTAACCTAAACACTTGTAACCATTAACCTTTACCTACTAGCCATTACCACAAATGTCCCATAAAAGAACTTCATCCTCATCCTCCTCACCTCCTCATCCTTGGGAATTTGCCAACATGGCATGAAAAGAAGAGGTCAAAGGAGAACTTAAGGCCATCAAGGACCAAATGAATCAAATGATGCAAATGATGAGAGACTTGACCCTCACTCAAAGTCGGGCACCCTTATCACAGCCCCAAACTTTAACACAAAGCCAAATACCCCTCCTCCACCTCACCCAACCCAACTACATCAACCAAGAAGACATATTAGACCTTCCCCTCCTCCTCCTAGACATCATAGGGAGGAATTGATGCTTCATGATTATTCAAGTGAGGAAGAGCAAGAGAGGCCACCTAGGAGAGAAAAGGATGATGATAGGGGTTTAAGGATTGAAATTTCGAAATTCGAAGGGAGCATGAGTCCGGATGATTTTGTTGATTGGTTACATGCTATAGAGAGAGTTTTTGAATATAAGGGCTATTCGGATGAGAAGAAATGTAAACTTGCCATCTTGAAATTCAAGGATTATGCATCCTTGTGGTGGGAAAATCTTAAGAAGCAAAGGGAAAGGGATGGTAAAGAGAGAGTGAGATCTTGGGAGAAACTAAAGAAGCTTATGAAGAGAAGATTCCTTCCAGACAACCATAAACAAGATCTTTACCTCAAGCTACACACCCTTAAGCAAGGAAGTGATGGAGTAGAGCATTACATAAGGGAGTTTGAGAAGCTATTAATAAGGAGTGAGCTGCCGGAAGTGAAAGAGCAAACCATTGCAAGATTCATTGGTGGCTTAAACCAAGACATTGCTCATATGGTAGAATTGCAACCATATTGCACTTTTGAAGATGTGTGTAAGTTGGCTATTAAAGTGGAGAAGCAAAAGAAGGCCATGAAGCGCATGGTTTCCAAGTCATTCTCCAAAGGGACATTATCTAACAAAAGCATATCTTTTACCAAGGGAACTACCTTCCATAAAGGTTCCCCATCCTACACAAATGTTGTTGATTCTTCTTCCAAGGAGAAAGGCAAGGAAAAAATGGTGGAACCAACTAAGGACAAGCCTAATATGGCGAAGACCAACCTCTCCAACAAAAAGTGCTTTAAATGCCAAGGTTATGGACACTTCCAAGCTGAATGCCCTAATAGAAGAGTTTTATCCTTGATGGAGATACAAGCAATTGAGGAGTCTCTTCAAGAAGAAGAAGAAAGTGAAGTTTCCAGCCATGAAAGTGATGAAGCCAACAAGGAAGAAGAAGAAATTCTACAAGGAGCTGATGAAGGAGAGTTGCTAGTTATTAGGAGAGCTTTGCATGTCAAGCCTCTTCCTCAAGAAGAGCAAAGACTCCACATTTTCCAATCAAGGTGCACCATTGGAGATAAAGTGTGTTCTTTAATTATAGATAGTGGAAGTTGTGCAAATGTAGCTTCATCTACCTTAGTGGAAAAGTTTGGATTACCTACCATACCTCATCCTCAACCATACAAGATCCAATGGTTGAGTAATGGGACCAACCTCCAAGTAGCCAAACAAGTGCTTGTTTCCTTCTCCATTGGTAAGCATTATAGTGATGAGATTTTGTGTGATGTGATTCCTATGGATGCTTGTCACTTGTTGTTGGGAAGACCATGGCAATTTGATAGGGAAGTGAAGCATGATGGCAAGAAGAACACTTACTCCTTTAAATTCAATGGCAAGACTATCACTTTAACTTCTCTTAGTCCACAACAAGTTCATAAGGCTACTAAGGGAAAAGAAGTCAAGAAAGAGAGCTTGTTTATGAATGGTCAGCAAGTGGAAGGTAGCCATCTTGAGGATTTGAGGGCAAATCCTTCTCAACCCGGGGAGGATGATGTATACGCAGCTCCATTATCATTTTTGGGTTCCAAGCCATCCTTAAGTCTCCATGCAACCTTTGAAGCCAAGAAGAATAAAGTTCTAGCAAATCCCAAGCCAAAGGAAGCATTGCACCTTCAATTTTGGCCCAAAACCACTTTTGGATATAGTCTTATCACATCCACCCAAGGTCCAAATGAATAGCTTGGTCCAATTGATCCAAAAGTGCAACTTTTAAAGTCCATCAATGGCCCAAACGTCCAAGCATCATTTTGAGAAGCCCAAAGAGCCCAAAATTGGGTTTTAGTTACATTGGAACTAAGTTAGAATTTAGTTGTTTTAGTTAGGAAACATCATTCCTAAAGTTAAGAAAAAAGCAACTAACTTTTGTCTTTAGTTAATTACTATGTATGGGCTTGGTTTAGAATGAATGGCTTAGCTTAATTCATACCATTTTAGTTGACTTTTGTGGGAAATATTGTATCATTGCCATCCATGCCTCCTATATAAAGGGGTGGATCTTTATTTGTAAACGTTTTGGTTTTGCTTTTGAATGAAAATTTGAGGAAATCTTGTTGGCTTTTTTTCTCATTTCCTTTATCCAATTCATCTTGGAGGAAGAATTGGTGGTGGAAGACCCCAAGGTTGGTGGAACTTTCCTTTATGCCTTGGTTAATTTTCTTGTTACCCTTGAAATCCAAAGTGTGAAGATTTGAATGTGTGTTGTATGCCTCGGATACTGTTCACGGTGTATGATTTTGCAATTTCTAGTTTTTGCCAGCAAAATTTGAGACAAGTTTTGAATGCCTTGTTGAATGAGTTGTGATCGCTATTATATATCATTAGAAAGCTCTTTGAATGCCCTTTCCAATGATCTATAAGTTGTATGATTTGGAGTTCATTTGATTGGTTAAAATTGAAAGATAAATTGATACTGTGCCATATGAACATTAATTTCCAGATTTGAGTTTGTGAATTGTTGCATTGCCTTGATGGATATGCACCATTTGGTATCAGATCCTAGGTTGTTTGTGTGATTTGTTGACTGATTTTTATCTCCCGGAGCTACTGTTCACCTCCCCGGAATTCACTGTTCACTACAAATTACTATTCACAGAACCTTAATTTGCCTTAAACACAAGTCTTCCTTAACCTAAACACTTGTAACCATTAACCTTTACCTACTAGCCATTACCACAAATGTCCCATAAAAGAACTTCATCCTCATCCTCCTCACCTCCTCATCCTTGGGAATTTGCCAACATGGCATGAAAAGAAGAGGTCAAAGGAGAACTTAAGGCCATCAAGGACCAAATGAATCAAATGATGCAAATGATGAGAGACTTGACCCTCACTCAAAGTCGGGCACCCTTATCACAGCCCCAAACTTTAACACAAAGCCAAATACCCCCTCCTCCACCTCACCCAACCCAACTACATCAACCAAGAAGACATATTAGACCTTCCCCTCCTCCTCCTAGACATCATAGGGAGGAATTGATGCTTCATGATTATTCAAGTGAGGAAGAGCAAGAGAGGCCACCTAGGAGAGAAAAGGATGATGATAGGGGTTTAAGGATTGAAATTTCGAAATTCGAAGGGAGCATGAGTCCGGATGATTTTGTTGATTGGTTACATGCTATAGAGAGAGTTTTTGAATATAAGGGCTATTCGGATGAGAAGAAATGTAAACTTGCCATCTTGAAATTCAAGGATTATGCATCCTTGTGGTGGGAAAATCTTAAGAAGCAAAGGGAAAGGGATGGTAAAGAGAGAGTGAGATCTTGGGAGAAACTAAAGAAGCTTATGAAGAGAAGATTCCTTCCAGACAACCATAAACAAGATCTTTACCTCAAGCTACACACCCTTAAGCAAGGAAGTGATGGAGTAGAGCATTACATAAGGGAGTTTGAGAAGCTATTAATAAGGAGTGAGCTGCCGGAAGTGAAAGAGCAAACCATTGCAAGATTCATTGGTGGCTTAAACCAAGACATTGCTCATATGGTAGAATTGCAACCATATTGCACTTTTGAAGATGTGTGTAAGTTGGCTATTAAAGTGGAGAAGCAAAAGAAGGCCATGAAGCGCATGGTTTCCAAGTCATTCTCCAAAGGGACATTATCTAACAAAAGCATATCTTTTACCAAGGGAACTACCTTCCATAAAGGTTCCCCATCCTACACAAATGTTGTTGATTCTTCTTCCAAGGAGAAAGGCAAGGAAAAAATGGTGGAACCAACTAAGGACAAGCCTAATATGGCGAAGACCAACCTCTCCAACAAAAAGTGCTTTAAATGCCAAGGTTATGGACACTTCCAAGCTGAATGCCCTAATAGAAGAGTTTTATCCTTGATGGAGATACAAGCAATTGAGGAGTCTCTTCAAGAAGAAGAAGAAAGTGAAGTTTCCAGCCATGAAAGTGATGAAGCCAACAAGGAAGAAGAAGAAATTCTACAAGGAGCTGATGAAGGAGAGTTGCTAGTTATTAGGAGAGCTTTGCATGTCAAGCCTCTTCCTCAAGAAGAGCAAAGACTCCACATTTTCCAATCAAGGTGCACCATTGGAGATAAAGTGTGTTCTTTAATTATAGATAGTGGAAGTTGTGCAAATGTAGCTTCATCTACTTAGTGGAAAAGTTTGGATTACCTACCATACCTCATCCTCAACCATACAAGATCCAATGGTTGAGTAATGGGACCAACCTCCAAGTAGCCAAACAAGTGCTTGTTTCCTTCTCCATTGGTAAACATTATAGTGATGAGATTTTGTGTGATGTGATTCCTATGGATGCTTGTCACTTGTTGTTGGGAAGACCATGGCAATTTGATAGGGAAGTGAAGCATGATGGCAAGAAGAACACTTACTCCTTTAAATTCAATGGCAAGACTATCACTTTAACTTCTCTTAGTCCACAACAAGTTCATAAGGCTACTAAGGGAAAAGAAGTCAAGAAAGAGAGCTTGTTTATGAATGGTCAGCAAGTGGAAGGTAGCCATCTTGAGGATTTGAGGGCAAATCCTTCTCAACCCGGGGAGGATGATGTATACGCAGCTCCATTATCATTTTTGGGTTCCAAGCCATCCTTAAGTCTCCATGCAACCTTTGAAGCCAAGAAGAATAAAGTTCTAGCAAATCCCAAGCCAAAGGAAGCATTGCACCTTCAATTTTGGCCCAAAACCACTTTTGGATATAGTCTTATCACATCCACCCAAGGTCCAAATGAATAGCTTGGTCCAATTGATCCAAAAGTGCAACTTTTAAAGTCCATCAATGGCCCAAACGTCCAAGCATCATTTTGAGAAGCCCAAAGAGCCCAAAATTGGGTTTTAGTTACATTGGAACTAAGTTAGAATTTAGTTGTTTTAGTTAGGAAACATCATTCCTAAAGTTAAGAAAAAAGCAACTAACTTTTGTCTTTAGTTAATTACTATGTATGGGCTTGGTTTAGAATGAATGGCTTAGCTTAATTCATACCATTTTAGTTGACTTTTGTGGGAAATATTGTATCATTGCCATCCATGCCTCCTATATAAAGGGGTGGATCTTTATTTGTAAACGTTTTGGTTTTGCTTTTGAATGAAAATTTGAGGAAATCTTGTTGGCTTTTTTTCTCATTTCCTTTATCCAATTCATCTTGGAGGAAGAATTGGTGGTGGAAGACCCCAAGGTTGGTGGAACTTTCCTTTATGTCTTGGTTAATTTTCTTGTTACCCTTGAAATCCAAAGTGTGAAGATTTGAATGTGTGTTGTATGCCTCGGATACTGTTCACGGTGTATGATTTTGCAATTTCTAGTTTTTGCCAGCAAAATTTGAGACAAGTTTTGAATGCCTTGTTGAATGAGTTGTGATCGCTATTATATATCATTAGAAAGCTCTTTGAATGCCCTTTCCAATGATCTATAAGTTGTATGATTTGGAGTTCATTTGATTGGTTAAAATTGAAAGATAAATTGATACTGTGCCATATGAACATTAATTTCCAGATTTGAGTTTGTGAATTGTTGCATTGCCTTGATGGATATGCACCATTTGGTATCAGATCCTAGGTTGTTTGTGTGATTTGTTGACTGATTTTTATCTCCCGGAGCTACTGTTCACCTCCCCGGAATTCACTGTTCACTACAAATTACTATTCACAGAACCTTAATTTGCCTTAAACACAAGTCTTCCTTAACCTAAACACTTGTAACCATTAACCTTTACCTACTAGCCATTACCACAAATGTCCCATAAAAGAACTTCATCCTCATCCTCCTCACCTCCTCATCCTTGGGAATTTGCCAACATGGCATGAAAAGAAGAGGTCAAAGGAGAACTTAAGGCCATCAAGAACCAAATGAATCAAATGATGCAAATGATGAGAGACTTGACCCTCACTCAAAGTCGGGCACCCTTATCACAGCCCCAAACTTTAACACAAAGCCAAATACCCTCTCCTCCACCTCACCCAACCCAACTACATCAACCAAGAAGACATATTAGACCTTCCCCTCCTCCTCCTAGACATCATAGGGAGGAATTGATGCTTCATGATTATTCAAGTGAGGAAGAGCAAGAGAGGCCACCTAGGAGAGAAAAGGATGATGATAGGGGTTTAAGGATTGAAATTTCGGAATTCGAAGGGAGCATGAGTCCGGATGATTTTGTTGATTGGTTACATGCTATAGAGAGAGTTTTTGAATATAAGGGCTATTCGGATGAGAAGAAATGTAAACTTGCCATCTTGAAATTCAAGGATTATGCATCCTTGTGGTGGGAAAATCTTAAGACGCAAAGGGAAAGGGATGGTAAAGAGAGAGTGAGATCTTGGGAGAAACTAAAGAAGCTTATGAAGAGAAGATTCCTTCCAGACAACCATAAACAAGATCTTTACCTCAAGCTACACACCCTTAAGCAAGGAAGTGATGGAGTAGAGCATTACATAAGGGAGTTTGAGAAGCTATTAATAAGGAGTGAGCTGCCGGAAGTGAAAGAGCAAACCATTGCAAGATTCATTGGTGGCTTAAACCAAGACATTGCTCATATGGTAGAATTGCAACCATATTGCACTTTTGAAGATGTGTGTAAGTTGGCTATTAAAGTGGAGAAGCAAAAGAAGGCCATGAAGCGCATGGTTTCCAAGTCATTCTCCAAAGGGACATTATCTAACAAAAGCATATCTTTTACCAAGGGAACTACCTTCCATAAAGGTTCCCCATCCTACACAAATGTTGTTGATTCTTCTTCCAAGGAGAAAGGCAAGGAAAAAATGGTGGAACCAACTAAGGACAAGCCTAATATGGCGAAGACCAACCTCTCCAACAAAAAGTGCTTTAAATGCCAAGGTTATGGACACTTCCAAGCTGAATGCCCTAATAGAAGAGTTTTATCCTTGATGGAGATACAAGCAATTGAGGAGTCTCTTCAAGAAGAAGAAGAAAGTGAAGTTTCCAGCCATGAAAGTGATGAAGCCAACAAGGAAGAAGAAGAAATTCTACAAGGAGCTGATGAAGGAGAGTTGCTAGTTATTAGGAGAGCTTTGCATGTCAAGCCTCTTCCTCAAGAAGAGCAAAGACTCCACATTTTCCAATCAAGGTGCACCATTGGAGATAAAGTGTGTTCTTTAATTATAGATAGTGGAAGTTGTGCAAATGTAGCTTCATCTACCTTAGTGGAAAAGTTTGGATTACCTACCATACCTCATCCTCAACCATACAAGATCCAATGGTTGAGTAATGGACCAACCTCCAAGTAGCCAAACAAGTGCTTGTTTCCTTCTCCATTGGTAAGTAATGTTAATTTATACCAAGAAAGATATACAAATGCCTATCTAGGACAAATAGATTAAGCTTAAACACAAGCATACCTTGGACAATAGGTTATGCCGAGACAACCTAAGGCTCAAACCATTCAACCAAAAGAACAAAGAAAACCAACGATACAACACAAACACAAAACAACACAACTCACAAGCATACCAAAGACAAGTCCCTTGTTATGCCGATACCTACCATCCATTTGCTACAAAATGCATAGCATGATCTTACAACTCAATACCAAAACATAAAACAAGCCAACACCACCACATCTATTCAAAAATTGTATGAGGAATATCCCAATTGTTTGCAAGAATCATATTTTCTCTAGACTTGGTAACCTTTCTCAAGCATGAAGCTCTAACTCTAACACCTTCTTGAATAAGCATACGGACTCTCTCCCTTGGTAATCCGGCTCTTCCAAAGCAAGTGTCATTCCTAGCCTTCCATATGTCCTTCTCCATTGGTAAACATTATAGTGATGAGATTTTGTGTGATGTGATTCCTATGGATGCTTGTCACTTGTTGTTGGGAAGACCATGGCAATTTGATAGGGAAGTGAAGCATGATGGCAAGAAGAACACTTACTCCTTTAAATTCAATGGCAAGACTATCACTTTAACTTCTCTTAGTCCACAACAAGTTCATAAGGCTACTAAGGGAAAAGAAGTCAAGAAAGAGAGCTTGTTTATGAATGGTCAGCAAGTGGAAGGTAGCCATCTTGAGGATTTGAGGGCAAATCCTTCTCAACCCGGGGAGGATGATGTATACGCAGCTCCATTATCATTTTTGGGTTCCAAGCCATCCTTAAGTCTCCATGCAACCTTTGAAGCCAAGAAGAATAAAGTTCTAGCAAATCCCAAGCCAAAGGAAGCATTGCACCTTCAATTTTGGCCCAAAACCACTTTTGGATATAGTCTTATCACATCCACCCAAGGTCCAAATGAATAGCTTGGTCCAATTGATCCAAAAGTGCAACTTTTAAAGTCCATCAATGGCCCAAACGTCCAAGCATCATTTTGAGAAGCCCAAAGAGCCCAAAATTGGGTTTTAGTTACATTGGAACTAAGTTAGAATTTAGTTGTTTTAGTTAGGAAACATCATTCCTAAAGTTAAGAAAAAAGCAACTAACTTTTGTCTTTAGTTAATTACTATGTATGGGCTTGGTTTAGAATGAATGGCTTAGCTTAATTCATACCATTTTAGTTGACTTTTGTGGGAAATATTGTATCATTGCCATCCATGCCTCCTATATAAAGGGGTGGATCTTTATTTGTAAACGTTTTGGTTTTGCTTTTGAATGAAAATTTGAGGAAATCTTGTTGGCTTTTTTTCTCATTTCCTTTATCCAATTCATCTTGGAGGAAGAATTGGTGGTGGAAGACCCCAAGGTTGGTGGAACTTTCCTTTATGCCTTGGTTAATTTTCTTGTTACCCTTGAAATCCAAAGTGTGAAGATTTGAATGTGTGTTGTATGCCTCGGATACTGTTCACGGTGTATGATTTTGCAATTTCTAGTTTTTGCCAGCAAAATTTGAGACAAGTTTTGAATGCCTTGTTGAATGAGTTGTGATCGCTATTATATATCATTAGAAAGCTCTTTGAATGCCCTTTCCAATGATCTATAAGTTGTATGATTTGGAGTTCATTTGATTGGTTAAAATTGAAAGATAAATTGATACTGTGCCATATGAACATTAATTTCCAGATTTGAGTTTGTGAATTGTTGCATTGCCTTGATGGATATGCACCATTTGGTATCAGATCCTAGGTTGTTTGTGTGATTTGTTGACTGATTTTTATCTCCCGGAGCTACTGTTCACCTCCCCGGAATTCACTGTTCACTACAAATTACTATTCACAGAACCTTAATTTGCCTTAAACACAAGTCTTCCTTAACCTAAACACTTGTAACCATTAACCTTTACCTACTAGCCATTACCACAAATGTCCCATAAAAGAACTTCATCCTCATCCTCCTCACCTCCTCATCCTTGGGAATTTGCCAACATGGCATGAAAAGAAGAGGTCAAAGGAGAACTTAAGGCCATCAAAGACCAAATGAATCAAATGATGCAAATGATGAGAGACTTGACCCTCACTCAAAGTCGGGCACCCTTATCACAGCCCCAAACTTTAACACAAAGCCAAATACCCTCTCCTCCACCTCACCCAACCCAACTACATCAACCAAGAAGACATATTAGACCTTCCCCTCCTCCTCCTAGACATCATAGGGAGGAATTGATGCTTCATGATTATTCAAGTGAGGAAGAGCAAGAGAGGCCACCTAGGAGAGAAAAGGATGATGATAGGGGTTTAAGGATTGAAATTTCGGAATTCGAAGGGAGCATGAGTCCGGATGATTTTGTTGATTGGTTACATGCTATAGAGAGAGTTTTTGAATATAAGGGCTATTCGGATGAGAAGAAATGTAAACTTGCCATCTTGAAATTCAAGGATTATGCATCCTTGTGGTGGGAAAATCTTAAGAAGCAAAGGGAAAGGGATGGTAAAGAGAGAGTGAGATCTTGGGAGAAACTAAAGAAGCTTATGAAGAGAAGATTCCTTCCAGACAACCATAAACAAGATCTTTACCTCAAGCTACACACCCTTAAGCAAGGAAGTGATGGAGTAGAGCATTACATAAGGGAGTTTGAGAAGCTATTAATAAGGAGTGAGCTGCCGGAAGTGAAAGAGCAAACCATTGCAAGATTCATTGGTGGCTTAAACCAAGACATTGCTCATATGGTAGAATTGCAACCATATTGCACTTTTGAAGATGTGTGTAAGTTGGCTATTAAAGTGGAGAAGCAAAAGAAGGCCATGAAGCGCATGGTTTCCAAGTCATTCTCCAAAGGGACATTATCTAACAAAAGCATATCTTTTACCAAGGGAACTACCTTCCATAAAGGTTCCCCATCCTACACAAATGTTGTTGATTCTTCTTCCAAGGAGAAAGGCAAGGAAAAAATGGTGGAACCAACTAAGGACAAGCCTAATATGGCGAAGACCAACCTCTCCAACAAAAAGTGCTTTAAATGCCAAGGTTATGGACACTTCCAAGCTGAATGCCCTAATAGAAGAGTTTTATCCTTGATGGAGATACAAGCAATTGAGGAGTCTCTTCAAGAAGAAGAAGAAAGTGAAGTTTCCAGCCATGAAAGTGATGAAGCCAACAAGGAAGAAGAAGAAATTCTACAAGGAGCTGATGAAGGAGAGTTGCTAGTTATTAGGAGAGCTTTGCATGTCAAGCCTCTTCCTCAAGAAGAGCAAAGACTCCACATTTTCCAATCAAGGTGCACCATTGGAGATAAAGTGTGTTCTTTAATTATAGATAGTGGAAGTTGTGCAAATGTAGCTTCATCTACCTTAGTGGAAAAGTTTGGATTACCTACCATACCTCATCCTCAACCATACAAGATCCAATGGTTGAGTAATGGGACCAACCTCCAAGTAGCCAAACAAGTGCTTGTTTCCTTCTCCATTGGTAAACATTATAGTGATGAGATTTTGTGTGATGTGATTCCTATGGATGCTTGTCACTTGTTGTTGGGAAGACCATGGCAATTTGATAGGGAAGTGAAGCATGATGGCAAGAAGAACACTTACTCCTTTAAATTCAATGGCAAGACTATCACTTTAACTTCTCTTAGTCCACAACAAGTTCATAAGGCTACTAAGGGAAAAGAAGTCAAGAAAGAGAGCTTGTTTATGAATGGTCAGCAAGTGGAAGGTAGCCATCTTGAGGATTTGAGGGCAAATCCTTCTCAACCCGGGGAGGATGATGTATACGCAGCTCCATTATCATTTTTGGGTTCCAAGCCATCCTTAAGTCTCCATGCAACCTTTGAAGCCAAGAAGAATAAAGTTCTAGCAAATCCCAAGCCAAAGGAAGCATTGCACCTTCAATTTTGGCCCAAAACCACTTTTGGATATAGTCTTATCACATCCACCCAAGGTCCAAATGAATAGCTTGGTCCAATTGATCCAAAAGTGCAACTTTTAAAGTCCATCAATGGCCCAAACGTCCAAGCATCATTTTGAGAAGCCCAAAGAGCCCAAAATTGGGTTTTAGTTACATTGGAACTAAGTTAGAATTTAGTTGTTTTAGTTAGGAAACATCATTCCTAAAGTTAAGAAAAAAGCAACTAACTTTTGTCTTTAGTTAATTACTATGTATGGGCTTGGTTTAGAATGAATGGCTTAGCTTAATTCATACCATTTTAGTTGACTTTTGTGGGAAATATTGTATCATTGCCATCCATGCCTCCTATATAAAGGGGTGGATCTTTATTTGTAAACGTTTTGGTTTTGCTTTTGAATGAAAATTTGAGGAAATCTTGTTGGCTTTTTTTCTCATTTCCTTTATCCAATTCATCTTGGAGGAAGAATTGGTGGTGGAAGACCCCAAGGTTGGTGGAACTTTCCTTTATGTCTTGGTTAATTTTCTTGTTACCCTTGAAATCCAAAGTGTGAAGATTTGAATGTGTGTTGTATGCCTCGGATACTGTTCACGGTGTATGATTTTGCAATTTCTAGTTTTTGCCAGCAAAATTTAAGACAAGTTTTGAATGCCTTGTTGAATGAGTTGTGATCGCTATTATATATCATTAGAAAGCTCTTTGAATGCCCTTTCCAATGATCTATAAGTTGTATGATTTGGAGTTCATTTGATTGGTTAAAATTGAAAGATAAATTGATACTGTGCCATATGAACATTAATTTCCAGATTTGAGTTTGTGAATTGTTGCATTGCCTTGATGGATATGCACCATTTGGTATCAGATCCTAGGTTGTTTGTGTGATTTGTTGACTGATTTTTATCTCCCGGAGCTACTGTTCACCTCCCCGGAATTCACTGTTCACTACAAATTACTATTCACAGAACCTTAATTTGCCTTAAACACAAGTCTTCCTTAACCTAAACACTTGTAACCATTAACCTTTACCTACTAGCCATTACCACAAATGTCCCATAAAAGAACTTCATCCTCATCCTCCTCACCTCCTCATCCTTGGGAATTTGCCAACATGGCATGAAAAGAAGAGGTCAAAGGAGAACTTAAGGCCATCAAAGAACCAAATGAATCAAATGATGCAAATGATGAGAGACTTGACCCTCACTCAAAGTCGGGCACCCTTATCACAGCCCCAAACTTTAACACAAAGCCAAATACCCTCTCCTCCACCTCACCCAACCCAACTACATCAACCAAGAAGACATATTAGACCTTCCCCTCCTCCTCCTAGACATCATAGGGAGGAATTGATGCTTCATGATTATTCAAGTGAGGAAGAGCAAGAGAGGCCACCTAGGAGAGAAAAGGATGATGATAGGGGTTTAAGGATTGAAATTTCGGAATTCGAAGGGAGCATGAGTCCGGATGATTTTGTTGATTGGTTACATGCTATAGAGAGAGTTTTTGAATATAAGGGCTATTCGGATGAGAAGAAATGTAAACTTGCCATCTTGAAATTCAAGGATTATGCATCCTTGTGGTGGGAAAATCTTAAGACGCAAAGGGAAAGGGATGGTAAAGAGAGAGTGAGATCTTGGGAGAAACTAAAGAAGCTTATGAAGAGAAGATTCCTTCCAGACAACCATAAACAAGATCTTTACCTCAAGCTACACACCCTTAAGCAAGGAAGTGATGGAGTAGAGCATTACATAAGGGAGTTTGAGAAGCTATTAATAAGGAGTGAGCTGCCGGAAGTGAAAGAGCAAACCATTGCAAGATTCATTGGTGGCTTAAACCAAGACATTGCTCATATGGTATAATTGCAACCATATTGCACTTTTGAAGATGTGTGTAAGTTGGCTATTAAAGTGGAGAAGCAAAAGAAGGCCATGAAGCGCATGGTTTCCAAGTCATTCTCCAAAGGGACATTATCTAACAAAAGCATATCTTTTACCAAGGGAACTACCTTCCATAAAGGTTCCCCATCCTACACAAATGTTGTTGATTCTTCTTCCAAGGAGAAAGGCAAGGAAAAAATGGTGGAACCAACTAAGGACAAGCCTAATATGGCGAAGACCAACCTCTCCAACAAAAAGTGCTTTAAATGCCAAGGTTATGGACACTTCCAAGCTGAATGCCCTAATAGAAGAGTTTTATCCTTGATGGAGATACAAGCAATTGAGGAGTCTCTTCAAGAAGAAGAAGAAAGTGAAGTTTCCAGCCATGAAAGTGATGAAGCCAACAAGGAAGAAGAAGAAATTCTACAAGGAGCTGATGAAGGAGAGTTGCTAGTTATTAGGAGAGCTTTGCATGTCAAGCCTCTTCCTCAAGAAGAGCAAAGACTCCACATTTTCCAATCAAGGTGCACCATTGGAGATAAAGTGTGTTCTTTAATTATAGATAGTGGAAGTTGTGCAAATGTAGCTTCATCTACCTTAGTGGAAAAGTTTGGATTACCTACCATACCTCATCCTCAACCATACAAGATCCAATGGTTGAGTAATGGGACCAACCTCCAAGTAGCCAAACAAGTGCTTGTTTCCTTCTCCATTGGTAAACATTATAGTGATGAGATTTTGTGTGATGTGATTCCTATGGATGCTTGTCACTTGTTGTTGGGAAGACCATGGCAATTTGATAGGGAAGTGAAGCATGATGGCAAGAAGAACACTTACTCCTTTAAATTCAATGGCAAGACTATCACTTTAACTTCTCTTAGTCCACAACAAGTTCATAAGGCTACTAAGGGAAAAGAAGTCAAGAAAGAGAGCTTGTTTATGAATGGTCAGCAAGTGGAAGGTAGCCATCTTGAGGATTTGAGGGCAAATCCTTCTCAACCCGGGGAGGATGATGTATACGCAGCTCCATTATCATTTTTGGGTTCCAAGCCATCCTTAAGTCTCCATGCAACCTTTGAAGCCAAGAAGAATAAAGTTCTAGCAAATCCCAAGCCAAAGGAAGCATTGCACCTTCAATTTTGGCCCAAAACCACTTTTGGATATAGTCTTATCACATCCACCCAAGGTCCAAATGAATAGCTTGGTCCAATTGATCCAAAAGTGCAACTTTTAAAGTCCATCAATGGCCCAAACGTCCAAGCATCATTTTGAGAAGCCCAAAGAGCCCAAAATTGGGTTTTAGTTACATTGGAACTAAGTTAGAATTTAGTTGTTTTAGTTAGGAAACATCATTCCTAAAGTTAAGAAAAAAGCAACTAACTTTTGTCTTTAGTTAATTACTATGTATGGGCTTGGTTTAGAATGAATGGCTTAGCTTAATTCATACCATTTTAGTTGACTTTTGTGGGAAATATTGTATCATTGCCATCCATGCCTCCTATATAAAGGGGTGGATCTTTATTTGTAAACGTTTTGGTTTTGCTTTTGAATGAAAATTTGAGGAAATCTTGTTGGCTTTTTTTCTCATTTCCTTTATCCAATTCATCTTGGAGGAAGAATTGGTGGTGGAAGACCCCAAGGTTGGTGGAACTTTCCTTTATGTCTTGGTTAATTTTCTTGTTACCCTTGAAATCCAAAGTGTGAAGATTTGAATGTGTGTTGTATGCCTCGGATACTGTTCACGGTGTATGATTTTGCAATTTCTAGTTTTTGCCAGCAAAATTTAAGACAAGTTTTGAATGCCTTTTTGAATGAGTTGTGATCGCTATTATATATCATTAGAAAGCTCTTTGAATGCCCTTTCCAATGATCTATAAGTTGTATGATTTGGAGTTCATTTGATTGGTTAAAATTGAAAGATAAATTGATACTGTGCCATATGAACATTAATTTCCAGATTTGAGTTTGTGAATTGTTGCATTGCCTTGATGGATATGCACCATTTGGTATCAGATCCTAGGTTGTTTGTGTGATTTGTTGACTGATTTTTATCTCCCGGAGCTACTGTT